>NC_083624.1:12377373-12677373 GCF_963584025.1 Labrus mixtus
GGTGCACTCCCTGTGTAGCAGACCCACTCTGACATCTCTCCACCAATGCATGTCCACAGGTCCTGTTTGTGCATGCGTGTGATTCAGACCTGTGTGTGACAAGCATGTCCCTAAAAATAACAGCGAGTAAGCCAGAATTTAATAATAAAGTATATCAAAAAGAAAAATTCAAAGTTACATTCAATATATTAATTTCCTAAACGGCTTGCCATAATACTGTATATATATATATATATATATATGACAGTGTAAACTCAATGAAACAGGAGATCCAAATGAAATAAAGAATGTCTACCTACCATTGTTAAGAATAACCTGGACTGCTTTGATTTGAATATAACAAATTACCACAACACATCCAGCTGCTCACTAATTTTCATGCAGACCGTTCCAGCAGCTAAAAGCGGCAACATATGGTTTACACACTCATAAGCACCGTGGAAATGAAGACATATTTTCACCAGTTTTTCTTGTACGAATGGATGCATGTGCCAATACAGTTTGAAGGCTGCAGGTGATATATCCGCTTTTCATAATCCATCATTAGATAGTAGTTTTTACACTGCAGACCCATGTTACATCAATAACCTCCGTCTAGTGTAAGTGCTGTTTTCCTAACTCCTTCTGAATTCCCCCTCTACACATTTTCACAACAATGAGGTCAAGTAAAAGTAATGAGAATTTCTTCAGACTTTACGATATACGCCCCTTGTGTCGTGATCCGAATCAGCTTACTGCCCTCACCTGTTTACCTGCACCAACCGACCATATTTATACCGAGTCTATGCCCATACAGTCTCTGGGTTCCCCTCTCTCAGTACCAGTCTGTCTTCATTCCTTGTGACAGTGGTCCAGCCTTTCATTGTGTTTGAGTTCTACTTTGTTTTTCTGTTAGTCTGGTGATCTTACCTGCTTGTGTTTTTTTTGTTTCTGCAATGTTTTGACACCTCTGCTGTGGTTACTTATTAATTTAGAACCAAACACAGATTGAGAATAAACAGACTGTGATTTGAGGTTCTACCTGTCTCTGAGTCTACCTTTGAGTCCTCACCCTTGGTTCAGTTTTGACAGATCACCATGTCATGACAGCAGTTGTCAGAAATCTGAAAATGACCTATAGTAACAATCCAACTTAACTTCAGTAAGTCAGAAAAATGAACGAGATATTAATCTACAAGAACAGCCGTCTGCGGACAATTCAAATAATTGTCCATTTGTTCACATACATGCAGTATCTTAATATACTGAGTAGCAGCAGTGGAAGAGGCCTAAGATTTGTATTCTTGCTAAAGGTCTTTGCTGTATTTCAAGTCTAATTCCACCTGGGTTTTCAGCTGGCTGTCTCACACAGGTATGCTTAACCGAACCACACAGATCTATAACCCTCCATTTTATTCACTTGTACAGTCATAGTGTGTTCTCTAAGAGCTGCCAAAACACAGCAACCCTAAACTTGTTCCGTGCCTCAACACATCCTCTGGAGACACCGAACGGAGCACTGCAGTTTTTATTGATATATTATATTTATTAATTTTTTTTTTGCTGTGCTGCTGTGCTAGCCTTCTGTTAAGCTTAGAAATTGCCAAAGAAAGTCCCTAAGAAATGATGATCTGATGTATGCTATTGTCTTTGGCTTGTGTATAGCTTCAGTGTTTTTGCCTCAGCCTCACTAACTCTGTGTAAAAAGAGCAGAATCTTGGGGGGCTGGCGATGCAGTGGTTAGTGCACGCGACCCATGTACGGAGGCTGTAGTCCTCCAAGCGCGCGGTCCGGGTTCGAGTCCAGCCTGTGGCTCCTTTCCCGCATGTCGTTCCCCACTCTCTCTCTCCCTGATTTCCGGCTCTATCCACTGTCCTGTCTCTCCATTAAAAGGCGCAAAAAGCCCCCCAAAAATCTTTAAAAGCACAGCATCTTTTCTTAATCAACTGATGATTAGTAAAACTCATTTTATGGAGGATATTGTAGATTCATCTGATGCCCTCTGGCTGCTCTGATAAAATTATTGTTAACAACCACTGTTAGCTAGAGAAAAAAGGTTAGGTTGTAACAAATTGGTCCATAATTTGGACCAGAGCAAACAATTTACTGGTGTCAAAACTCCCTTAAAGAAAGAATGTGCGACTTTTTGATCCAGTAGATGTCGCCCTTGAGCACCTGCATGAAACCAAAAAACGAATCCCATCCTAAAAGCCTCCCCTCTCTCCGAGACACCTTCAACCCCACTCCACTTGAGTTTGCACGGAGGAGTTTAGCGCAAGCAGAGGACAAAGTTGTCCTGGGCTCAAGCTGAAATTTGCATTTTGCCTGCCATCCAAATTTCCCTCAGGGATTAATAATGGATATCAAAATCACAATTGTTGTGTTAGCAGGCTAATGTTAGCGCACAGCTTCACATTGCATATACATTAACACAATGACCGTGATCTAAAAACACTTACTTGACATCAAAATAAGCAGTGAGTAGACTATTTTACTCGTCTTTGCTCTTGTCCTTGACTGAAACAGCTCTGATGTGTAAGGGGAGGAGTCAGACGTCCCGTTCATGTAAACGTGATGTAAACACGGCTCCGACAACAACACAGCCAGCCGGACTCATTTTCTTCTCCCTCATTTTCAACAGTCACGACTTTAGAGGGACATTTACATAGGTCACGCTAAATTTCTGCTATATTTATGTGTAAAACGCTGTACATTCTTCCTATAAGTCTCTGAAGTCTGAGTCCTGGTTTAAGCTGTTGTTAATCACCTGTGACAGTATTTTTTATCAAGAAGGACAGTTTGGAGAAAGTTTTTCCTTCCATTTTTATTTTAGACAGAAGAACACAGGCCTTCAGGGAGAGAGAAGGTGAGTGGAAGTAGTAGAACAATAACTTGTAATTGGCTTATGTTTCACAGTGCTATGGATAGCTGAAAGTCTCGGAAGCTCCACCAACTATATTTTCCTCTGCTTCATAGAGAGTTCCAGATTCTTTCATCTAGTTGTTTTGGTTTCACATGAAAACAACTTTACTGCTTCGTTTCATTCTCGCCGTTCACGTCTTTGGCTGCACTTGTTTTTAATGAGAGAGCGCTTGGTAAACCTAAACGGAAGAAAACACAGCTAGGTTGTTGGTGACTACCAAAATGAAGTTGAAAGGAAAGCAATCAAACTAGGTAAAGGTTGATCGTGTAATCAGGACGTGAACGCTAAAACACTCCTTACCTGCTGAACAATGACTAGACCAGTGGTTCTCAACTGGTGGGTCGGGACCCAGAAGTTGGCCGGGGAGCCGTTTTCAGCGTTCGGGAAGGTGTGCCTGCAAAAAAAAACTGAGTCAAAAACGTGTTTGTTTTGTTTCTTTGTCACATGTTTTTCACGGCCTCAGATCCAAAGTGCACCACTTTTCATTATATAAAAATGATTGGTTGGTGGTGGTTCCTTGGGCAGGAACAGTTTAGAACCACTAGATTATACAACTCTTTGCCTAACCCTAGTTAGCCTTACTAATTTTGACTTTGTAAAAAAATTAGTATGGAGTTTACAGTCTGGTTAAGTTGCCTCCAAGTTGTCTAAAACAGTTTGCTGGTAAATCTAACACAGAGATAGTTGATCTTGTTCTTGAAACAACCTCTTTGCTCCTATCAAAGAAGAAGTATCTTTCATACAGTATGATTCATGTTCCTGAGCAGCTCTCCAGCTTTGCGGAAACAATAAGAGCAAGAACTGCTGAAAGTTTTGAAAATGAGTCCGACACAGACACTTACAGTACTACACACTACCACACACACAAAAATGAGGTCATAGCACATTATTAGCAAACTACTGCAAAACAAGACAGTGGCATTTATCTTTTTCTTGTTTGTGGTTAATGAACATGAGCAAAAAAAGAACTAGTGGAAAAGCACAAATGAAATACTAAATACCGAAAAATGCTTTGGCATTACCAAGAGTTGAGTCCAGCATTATTCGGTATGTTTTGTATTTCAGTCCTCACATCAAAACTGGTTTCCATGTACACCAGTGGTGTAACTCCCACCTAAAAATGTTGCTGAGGGCCCCGGAGAGTCTGCACTGGTCTCCACAGAGGACAGATGAAAAACAATTTTAAAAATACTCCATGCTCCATCCCTCATTCAGTCCACCTACTGCCTTACTTTTTCTTCTCAAATTATGCACTTGTCCACATCCTTTTATGGACTGAAATCCTTTTATCAGAAAACAAGGGCAATATTAGAGCACAGTTCAGGAGTGAGCTGAATGCTAAAGAAGCTACTCTAGCGGTGTTACAGTGACTCTGTGTTCCAGGTAGCTTGTTCTTTTTCCACCATCGTCCTCATTTGCATTCACAGTGGTGCATATTCCTCGCCAAGCAGCTCACACAGCGAGGCCAAGGTCAGGTATTGTCTTGCTTATACACATCAGACTTCCCAGGTCCAACCCCTCACACCTGACTGCTCCCACAGCTCAATGTCTTTGAATACCGCAGGTGCATTTGGCTATGACGGATCAACAAGTCCCGTGTGAGACTCACAAACCTTATCAGTGCGGGAGAAAGAGCAAATCATGTCAACGCATAGTGTATGAGGGAAAATATGCATTTCAGTCTCTAATTTTCTACACCCAAGCTTGCTGGAAAACGTCAGCAAATTACAGAAGCTGATGTCTGCAAAGTGGAAAAAGAGCTCTGCCATTCATACATCAAGACTTTTTATTGTTCTGCCAGCATGACATAAGCAGCTTCACAAAGGAAGCCATCCGTCTGCAGTGTAAAGCAATCATTCTCCATCACGCCTTTGTGAGGAAGCTGATCAAATATTAAAATGTTTTCGCCAAAAAATGACACTACACCATGCTGAGGACTGTTTTTTTCCCCGATGTCTACTGTCAACACTATAACAAAGTAATATCTCTGAAAGTTTGTAATGATGTCGGGGAAACTTCCAAATGACCTTTGCACAAAGCTTTACAATGCATATATTGTCACTTAAGCTTTTCGTGGCATATAAATGGCACATTTAGAGTGAATTAACGTCTTGAGCTGTTTTTAATGTCACATTTGCTTCACAGTGACCTTGCATGAAACATTTCCTTCTCGTCCCACTTTGATGATAGACTGCTGCGTTTTGGTTTATGAGGATTTCACGCTCATCTCCTCGCTCGTATGTTATACCAGGTGGCAATCTGACAACTCAACGATTTTATCCCCATTTTTCAGACAAGCCATTGCTACAGCTACGAGAGTGAATGTGTGCCAGCGTCTTCTCCCTTCCTCCATTAAATTGTAATTGTTTTACTTTCCATTTCTCCCACATTCAACAATAGCTTTGACCAGTGTCAGAACTGATGATGCAGTATGGATGCATGGATGTGTCACAGGCACAGCATGAATATGTTGCAGTGGTTCTTTGCATATATTATAACGGCTTTTGTGTTGGCATATGCCACCTTTTTTTAAATTAAATGAGAAAGTGATTCAGATGACTAACAAAGTAGAATGAGAACAGAGGGATTGTCAGAAGCTGGGATGCATATAATTCTGAATTCAATATGCCACTCACTCGCCTGTTATGCCATCTGGAATTGTTTGGGGGAAATGCTGCTAGGCCTACACTGTATTTTCTAAGCAGTAAGTTAAAAATGAAAATGTGAGTGTGTTTGTCCTGATCTCTAGCAGGTGTGATGTGTGGGGCTCAAGGAGTTAACTACGAACAAAGACGACAAACCTTATCTTCTAGAGCTGTGACTACCTTCAGTGTGTACTGTTTCTGCCAGAATATGTCATGGACATCCCTTTTTTTAATTCAATATTTATATATCCATGTGATCTCTTCACATAAAATAAGATATAAGGGCTTAGGGTTGCTTTGAAAGAATAAAAAAAGACTGAATAAAGTGTTACTCCTTTACATAAGTACCCAACACACACACACATACACTTGACAGTACAGTGAAATTAGGTGGTCTTGGTGAAACTGTTACATTATTATGCATCCATTGCATGTGAGAGCCTTTCTGACTTCATGGTTACATCTTGGAACAGAACTGCAAATTGCTTCTAATACTACAAACATTAACTCGGACTGTGTGGAATTTGTGGGGAAGATCATTTTACATCAGAACACAACCAGCAGACACACGAAGCAGGAGCTGCATGATATCTGAATTTGTTGGTATAACACTTCACTGATCTGCACAGAACCCTGACCCCCAAGCTCACCTTTTGTATGAACTGGAATGCTGACTTTGGGCCAAGCCGTATCACCCAACATCAGGTGCTGACCTCAGTGCTTTGGGTGGGTGTCTTCAATTCTTACAGTCAGTCTCTAAATGTTTTTTTTTTTTTTTTTTTTTTTTCAGAGAAAAGCAGGCTTATACAGCCCACTGATACCATTTGGAAACACAAGTTGAAAATGTGATTTAATGATCAGATGACCAAATCATTATGAATGCAAAATGTTCATTGTTTTTACATTATGAGTGAATGAATAAATTTGACCATTGATTGTCATACTAAAATACACTATTCTTCAAAAACAAAACTAAACGCTCGTTTAGTTTTGCTGCCCTCTCTGCATGGAACTTTTCCCAGAATGACTTGAAACTGGCAGATCTCATTTCACTTGAAGCCTTTCGCTCTATCTTAAAAGACAAAATGGGGGACCATTTGATAGTGCCTGTGTTTTTGAATTGTCATGTGTGATCACAACTTCTGCACTTTATCTGTGAACCAATTTGTACATTGTAATTCTTGTCTGTTTTTAACTTGTTGTTTGTGAACTGTTTCTTAATCATGTCATTTGCTGCTGCCCTCTTGGCCTTGCCTTGTTGTTGAAATGTGTTATGTAAATAAACTTGCCTTGCCTTGGCCAGGTCACTTTTGTGAAAGAGATCTTAATCTCGATGGGTTAATGACGTGCTTTAATTAAAAAATATATATACACTTATTGGCTGGTTTCTGACCTAGAAACAAAAGTGGGGATCATACTTCTGATCAACAATTAAAGAATACAATTAATTGGACTGATAGTAACTATCACAAATAGGACATGGAAATGATGAAAACAAAAGTGGATAAAGAGTTTATCTATTTCTCTATGAACTGATGAACAAGATCATTAATAACTCTTTAACCATGTAGGAAGTCTGGTTATGTTTCATAGCTAATGAAGCAAAAAGGGTAAACATGTAGAATATGTGCAGAGTATAGTCCTAGTTTACAGAAAGACAAAATACTTGCAAAAGAATCATTTTGACTGTGATATCTAAAAGGTAAAACCTGTGTGTCTGTAAGAGTGCTAGCAGCCCACTGCCTCCACATCAACACCTCTTTCTGCAGGAACCGTAAAAAAAACAAACAGAGGTCAGCTGTTTGTTTTCTCTCTCACTCTTCTTTGGCTCAACTCTTCAAACAGATCCTTAACCTGTGGAGGTGGGCTCTGTTAGGTTCTTCTTCTTCTTCTTCTTCTTCTTCCTCCATCATCCCAATGGCCATCTGAAACATCACATAAAATAAATACTTTTCACAGTTGTTGAACAGTCCAGTTAGGTAAGTTCCCCAACAAACTCACTTCTGTTAAAGTTTTCACCACTTTGCAATCCCTGGAATGTTACATAAGAAAATAAAAGTGTGTCTTTTGAATCTTCTGAAATGCTTCAATCAAATAGACTTTAATGGTCTTTAATAAAATATTGATCAATGTTTTTTTTCTTTCATCCTTTGCTTTTTTAGTTCACTCTTGGTTATGTATGACTTTATGTGTTACGTAGTGAGTTTTATAAGTGGTGTTATCATTTCTTAGCAATAGTTGTGTCCTTGGTAGTCATAGAAAGATCGTTTTCTTTGTTTTCTTTAACTTACTTTCAACTTCAACTTTGTGTCAAATTCCTTTAACACAACCTGACTTAAAGTAATACCTTTCCATCCAACATATTTGTTTTGACTTTTTCGAGAAGAATAATTTGAACTAGTTAGTGCAATACTTTCCCCAAACCATTTTATTTCTACAAACACTACAACTTACGTAGCGAAGTGAAGTTGTTTTGAACAAAGTGCTTCCTTCATTCAAATAATCTCCAACACCTTTAAACTGCTGTTACAACCATGTGCAGTGGCTGGCCCGCATCTTCATAACCTGTCTCTAAAATTCAACATAATTCAACCTGTGGGTTAAAGAATACCGTGCTTTTGATTTACTTTTCCTGCATTTGCATGCTTGAACCACTTTAAATTTATGACAGTCATAGCGTGGTTTGAATCCTACATGGTTGCCCAGTTGGAAATGACTTTTGTTTTATAATGATGTCTCCTGCAAATTTTTCACTCCATGCCACCATGCGCTCATATTCACATTTCTACCTCAGTAATCTGCTTGGTTTGATTTTGCTGCATTATTCAGTTCTGCCCTTGGTCTGCAGACTTTGGAGCAGCAGGGTGCCACATGGTGGGTAGAATGGTGTATTCCTGGTCACGTTGACTACACAGAAGTATGTATAGTGCTTAGTCATGCGAAGTAGTACAGACACACACAGGCTTACACTTGACATTTTGAGTTACACTTAATATGTCCTTGCTTGAGATAACCTTAAACATCAAAATCCTTATGAATACAGAGTCCTTTTGTTATTCTGAATGTTTCACTTGGTTATGAAACAGTTTGCTCTCCTTTACCATGTGTCGTTCACCACTCTCCCTACCTCCCCAATTTTTTACATTATCCTCTGTCCTATCTTTTCATAAAGGCATAAAAAGCTGCAAAATAAACCTTTAAAATACATCTTTTGATGCACGTACTTCCACATGTCACTGGTGTTTTAAACTGTTTTCTTTGGGTTTTTTTTAAAAACTCCTTGTCAATATGACATTGTTAAACCTTTGCCTTGTCCAAGTGGAATGCCAAAGACCCTCCATGTTGTCCATTTTCAGCAAGAACCATCTCAGGGCATGATTTCTGCCTGATTGCATTGCTTTCAACCTCCTTAACATTTGCAATTGATAAACCAAAGAAAGCTGAATTTCATTGCACAGCAAGGGGTTACATGCACGCTTGCACAACGATGCTGTTTGGTATTTAGTTCATCCACCATTCATACATTTGGGCAAAATTGCTCCCTTTCTATGTATAGGAGCTCCATTACAAAAAGTTTCCAATTCACAAAATGGACTTCAAATAGCCATGTGCAATTACAGTGAAAATATTACCGTCTGCAGAGAGCTGGTGGTAACTGCATCAAAGTATTCATGAGGGACGTCTACAGTGTTAGTGACAGATTGTCTTTAACTACTGTCTATAAACATGTTAAAATGTGTAGATGAATCATTCTGTGGCTGTCCGAGGCTCAACCGAGCAAATGTTGCCACACTTCCTCTTCGTGTGTGGGGACCGTAGAGCCGTCACCCATGAGCGGGATGAGAGAGTGACTATCTCATTGAGCTGCTCAACTGCCTTGCTCCGGGGCAGAAGCTTTTAAAAACGGTAAACAGACTTCACAATGAACTGTAAAAGGTATCCCCTCCTCTCCCAGCTCATAATCTGCGTGTGGACATAATTGGGCTCTGAATGAGAGTGCTTAGCGCAGCTTCGTGCATGCAGCAGAGACAAGAGATTCAGAAAGCTCATCTACACAATCAAACCCAAAACCTAACCGCATGGATCAGGATCACTTTAATTAAAATTAGAGGAGCAGAATACTAACATGCATATTTTAACCTCTGTTGCATGAGCTGGGAGGAAAATTCACAAATCAGCAGACATCAAACACAATGCCATGAAAAATACTATCACGACTTGGCCTATCTATCCTTAAATACACATTTTCCATCACTTCAGTATATTTTATATAGCACCATCCTTCAATGCTCTGAATCTTCATGTTCAATATCGTGCACACCAATACACATACATCTTCTGCAGCACAAACTTGCCCGCATCATAACCGTAGTATCCTGCAGTCATTGGTTGTTTTGGATCTTTTCTGCCACCTCTATGCTAATGGCTTTTGTGCTTGCTCTTTAAGAATTGTTGTTGCTGAGGGAATTACTCGCAAGCATGCATTTGTTCCTTGAACCCGTCCTCCCTCAGTCCTCGAAAGGCTTCTGGTATTTCACCCTTTTCCTTTCAGGTGATCCGACATTTTTTCATTGGGCACAATTATCAAACTGAGCTGTCTTGTGGCATCAGACACCAAAATTATTGTCGGCTGAAATGTAATATCAACTCTCAAGGTCCATTATTATCACCAAGTCTTCTGCCGTTGAAGGTCGCATATTATGCAAACTACACTTAAACACTCATGTGTCCCTAAACTGTCTACAAACCACCCAATTATGAGACATGTTTGTCTCTGTCTTTTGCCTGCCCAACTTTTCAGAAAATGTGTGCTCATACAGGCCGTTTGTTTTTTTTCTTTTTTTGTTTGGACTGTCCTCTGAGTCTGACTTCTCACCGTAAACACTAGGGCATGGTCCACAGGGGCGTGGGAGAACACAGCTCATTTGTATTTAAAGATATATACGCAGAAACAGCCTGTTTTGAGCAGGGCTGAAATATAGGGGTTTATAGGCATGTTAAAATACAGGATCAGAGTGGATATTTCACAAGAAACTTTGCAGACATGAGCTCTGAGACTTATTTCAACTTGTTGAAAATGAGTATAATATGTTACCTTTAAAACAAGCCAACATAGCTCTTTTGGTCTTTTCTCTGGCTGCTCTCCCACCTTGACTGACAAGATCATTCTTCCATGCCTGCCCATGCCTCTGTCAATTTTTCTATCAGCAATGGACTTGAAGACCTGGATGTGTGGATGTTTGTGCTTTGTGTCAAGGCTACCAATGATGGCATGGTGAAATGGATACAACTGACGATGGTAATAAATGAAAAGTTATTACCTTGCAAAATATCCTGTCAAATATGTATTGCTTGTTCAATCAATCAATCTTTATTTCTATAGCACATTTAAAACAACCTTGATTGACCAAAGTGCTGTACAAGCGTAAAAAACACAATATAAAAACAACAAGTAAAATAACATAGAATGAAGCACAATAAAAACACAATAAGTAGGAGCATGAATAACATTTCAAAATGTCAAGCTCACATTGTATTAAAAGCCAGAGCAAAGAGGTGCGTTTTAAGCAAAGATTTGAAGTTGTTGATGGACTTGCGTAGACCTTACATTAGAGACTTCCTTTCATTTGAGGGTATCATTTAGATTTCTACGGGTACAATGCTGCTACCTGTGCAGCATTTTTTTTTTAAATACCGCCTAGGGACTGGACAGTGTAATCTGCACTTTGCTCTAATTAACAGCTCATTCCTTCTGGTCATAAAGGCATTTACATTCATCTTTTTAAGGGCAAAAGAAAAAAAAATGACTGCATGATAAAAGGTCAGCACGTCTGGAGCTTTTAGGTTTTGTTACGTGCTGCTTGAGGCCTTTCATCAAATTGAGTGGCAAGCACTCTCTGAGAGGCTAAACATGATTTGCACAGAGCAGTCATGTTAACAGAGCTCTCAATGAGAAATCATCCATTCCAAAGCTTAAGAATTAAAGTTTGGATTCACAGACTGAGACATTTGACTTTGGACAGGATAAGGTGTCTAAACATGGATGTTAATTCATTCAGATAAAAACTGCTCAACCAAGGCATTCATCAAAACTCTCATCAGTTTCAGGAATGTTCATGGCCATTCTGGTTCTTTTTAACGTAAAGCTTTTGATATGAGGTTTTTTTGATAAGCAATACCTCTTATCTCTTTGCTGGTCCTATTCTGTGCATGCTCCAGTAGAGCCTAAACACAGAGGCCCTTTCTGAATAGCCACAGTTCAGTATGCAGTACGTACTTTTCAGTAGGTATTTCAGTAGACTGAACTTTCGTGGTCATTCAGTGGGCGTTTTTTGGGTCCACCTCAGTAGACTGAACATTTCAGTACGGATACTAACTTCCGGGTTTTATGCAGTATGGATCGGATGCATCCTTTCAGGAAATTAATTGTATTTTACCACCCACGATGCTGTGCGAAATTAAACGTAAAACGTCACTTCACAAGCGCCTCCAAATCAAAACAAACGAGTGTGGACAGAAAATATAACAAATGTCTGAATTATTACAAAAATGTTCCCCCTCTATTTAAATAATGATGTCACTATTTAAATGCCTCTTTATATTCTGTATATTACTGTCTTTCATTTATACTTTCCTTTATGTACTGTATTATATTTAGTTATTTAATCTGTCTTTTACTTGATTCACATTGTGATATTGTTTTTTATTTTATTTTTTTTACCTGACTGAATTCACGCATTACTCTTCTTGAATAAAGCTAAACAAAAACAATGGGTGGATGCGGCCGGTTCGGGTAACTTAAATGACCCCACTTCCATACTGAATGAATCAGACGAAGTAGGAACAAATATCTGCCTACTGTGCACTCCTACTGAATAGTAGGTACTAAACAGTATACAGCACGGATAGTAGGTACTGTCTACTGTCTACTGATAGATTGAGTAGGTACTTGGCAATTCGGATGCACCCAGTATCCATGCTGAAATGTTCAGTCTACTGAGGAGGACCCTACTGAATGACCACGAAAGTTCAGTATACTGAAACTCCCTACTGAAAAGTATGCACCGCCTACTGAACTGTGGCCATTCAGAAAGGGCCACTAAATAGACATGGAATAATCAAACACAGGTGAGACCAACAAGACACAGGTGAGGACAATCAGGGCAATCGAGGCAGGGAGAAAATACAAGACAAGAAACACTGAGGACAACTACAAAAGACACAGAGAAACTCAAGAACGTAACATCAAGACACACTAGAACATAGAGGGACACAAGAGTATAAAATTACAAATTAACACAGGAAACACTGAAGACTGAACTAGGAAACACTAGGATAGATAATTAACTAAATAACAAAACAACTAAAAAGTAAACCACGACAATAATGCTGTTAAATACTCCTCAAAGGAGCTTTTAATATCTTTAATTTAAAAGCTCATTTTAGAAAGGCACAACACATGAAATAATTTTCCAAATCATGTTTAATGTACTTTATTTAAATCAATTACATTGTTATTGTTAGAGTTGCTACTACTAAAATCATTTTCTCTAATGCTCTTCCCAGCCACACCTTGAAGGAGACCCTTGTCAAAACTGGGCAGGCTTTTTCCTGTTTGTTTCTATAATTTGCCCTGATTTATTGAAGGCTTTAAACTGATTCCTTCTCTGCAAGTGAGTGTGCCTGAGTACAGCATGGTGGCTTCTCTTCATGTAGTAATTGTGCACTATATCCTTAAAAAATGTATCATGATGTCCACTGTATATTAAAGCGTTAACTTAAACAACAGTACTATATATTCTTAAGTGTGAGTATGAACTGTCATAACAGAGCTGTATCATTTTTATTATACTGTCAGCACTGCATGTGTCAAAGGATCTGCACTTTCATCTCCATAAATGAAAGTGAACAATGATAACATCGATCCCTGCAGATTAAAAAAAAAAAGTTCCCTGGATATTTCCCCACAGTATCCCACCTTTGCTGTAGCTGTCTCCCACAGCAGCCTGAAGGGAAAGTCGTCGCTAATTAACATGTCAGAGCTGCCTGCTGCCATATGAGCTCCAAGAGGCTGATTGACTCATGGCCTCAGGTCCCTGGCATGAACTATTCAGAATGCACTCCAACATGCCTTTAGGCAGAGGAAACAATGCCACAAAGGCTTATGCGCAATTTAGGCCACTTAAGCTATCTCTGTGTCATTGGCGACTTAGCACTTTAGGTTATGGTGCAAGATCAGCCACAATAATTGACTGGGGATCAGACACAACAGGACTACAGTGGATAAGTATGACGGTGATTCATATGGAAATATGGTTCCTGTGCATCAAATCCCTCACCTGCAGATCTGCTTACACTGCTCATCTGCAGGTCATTTCCATTTTAATGGACACAGTTTTTGGTGGTGAACTTTCCGAGACACAAGACATGACTGAATTAGCTTCACACATGGCTTACTTGTTCTCACTGAAATATGTGAACATGAAGGACACAAGGGATGAGTGTCATCAATCTGCAACCCCCATCACAGCCCATCATCCGCACAGATTTAACACACGCACGCCACGATTGAGCCCCCTGAAATATAATTTGACACCACTGCTTGTGTATGTAACACAAGGGTTGTACGAGCCAGCAATCACAATGCCTCTCTGTGAGCCGTAGTAAAGCTAAAGCTAAGCATTTAGATTTATGGAAAAAACAGTAAAGCCACCACAGACATCCAGTGAAATATTTTATGAAATGGTAAAATGACTTGAGATTGTATAGCGCTTTGGTCTTCTGACGACTCAAAGCGCTTTTTCACCGCATGTCACCTCTACCCATTCACACACTGATGGCAGGGGCTGCTATGTAGTGAGACCATCAGAAGTAACTAATCCCAATTTTTAAAAACATTCTTTTACTTTTAATCACGAAAAACGTGCATACACCCACTCACACAAAAGAAGGAGATACAAAAAGAGGGGAACTATGGTACGGTACAGTTTTGCAAGCAGATTTAGACAAAAAAAGATAACAGGACAAAGAAAAACATGGGGACAGTATAGCAACAAAATTGTGTAAAATAAAACTGGTGGGTTAGGTTGTACACGGTGGCAATTTTTGGTGTTATTTGTTTGTTTTTGTTTTGCTCTTCCCTTTTTATGGGTGCAAACATGATGATTACCAAATACAGACTATTTGTAAATTATATTAAAATGTAAGTTATTCTAATTTCTTGTTTACCTGCCTGGTTCTGCTGTGGCATTAACTCTCCGGCATCAAAATGGTGGTGAGAATTGTGGAGTATATTTTGTTGAATTCTGTGAGTTGGTTTTTGAGTGTGGCTGATTGTTGTTCCATTGATACAGTATCTGTTGTGTAAGGAGGTCTAACCATTGTAATGTGCTGATCTTTCTCCTACTTTTCCAGTTTAGCAGTATTGTTTTCTTAGCAATAATTAGGGCTACAAGTAGTGGTATTATGATTTTTTTTTTACTTTGTATTAAGTTCATCCAGATTGCCAAGAATGCAAACAGAGGGGGATAGTGGAATGTTGTAACCGAGGAGTCGGGATAGTGTGGTGTTGATTTCTTTCCAGAAGTTATGTATTGGTGGGCAGAGCCAAAATGCGTCGAGGTGGCTGTGTTGGATGTGCAGTCAGTGCAAATGTCTGATTCAGCTAGTCCCATGATGTGCATCTTGTGTTACATGAGATGTGTTCGGTGGATGATTTTATATTGTATTAGCTGTAGGTTAGTGTTGTTGGACATGATGAAAATGTTATTGCAGATTTTGTTCCAAGATTGATCATCAGTGTGGATGTTGAGGTCTTTTTCCCATTTGTTAAGCAGAATATGAGGTGCATCATCGGTAGCAGATATAAACCTATACAGTTTTGACAGTGTTTTTTTTTTTATTGTGCTATTTTGTTCGGGGTTAAGTGTAATGCCCAAGGACACATCGGTCATGTTACTGCAGGAGCTGGGGACTGAACCCTCGACCTTCCAGTTGAGAGATGACGACTCTATAACTGAGCCACAGCCGCCCCATATTAAAGGGATACTTCACCCATTGAAACATGAATCTGTATTGACATTGGGTCATATATGTAGTAGAAATGTGAAATAAATTTTGAAGTTGGTGCCTTCTTGGCAGAGAAAAGGCAGAAAGTGTCTTTTTGGCTCATCCCAGAATGCACAGCACCGCAGGCCAATCCCACTAAGGTCAGGTTTAGAGACATATTTAATTCAACACATAAGGCCGTTTCCTCAACTGATTCCGAGATTTCTTCCAGAAGGAATTAGCATCTTGGAAATTCCTGGCAGAAAACAGACTCTATGTCTGTGTCCATAGGCAAACACTACCAGTCTGCCCCAGCTCGAGCCGGCCCCGGCTCCTCGTCCTCACCGCCGCCAGCGGAAGCGGCAATATAGCGGCGAGACGGTTGCTGACAACAGCCGGTTTTGTTTCAGTAGTCAGTGGCGGCCCCGGCGGCCAGTGGCCACAGCAGCCAAGACACAAGACCGTCTCGCCACTATATTTATATTTTTTCGCCATTATCAGCTTTCTCCATAGAGCCTGTTAGCATAGCTTCCAAACAATATGGCGGACGTTAAGTTTCGATTCTGGGAGTGAGGTCCCACCCACTGATCTGTGATTGGTCTGTAGTTTCAGTGGTCGAAAATATGAGGAACTAGCGTTGTAGTTTCATACCGCTAACCACAAGAGCTTCCAATGACGCAAAATTATGATTTTTGCGTCACTGGAAGCTCCTTTTCAGACTTAGAAATACAAAGATTTCCCATCTCAGGGGAAAATGAAGGCGGGATGCACGACCTTTCAAAAATATTACCAGGTTTCTAATGATACAAAGCTTAATGCAAATGGGTGAAGCATCTCTTTAAGCTTACCTGAATTTGAAGTATGAGTAAGAGGAGAAAACATGTGCAGCTGTTTGATGTCTATTGTAACTGCCTTAGGTTTTCTGCTCACAACCCATACTTCCTCTGTTTAGAGCCCTACCATATTTTTTGATTTTTATTTGTTAATTGTGCACATAAATTATTTTGATTTCAATTAAACGTTACTGAAATGTAACCTCAAAATGACCACCCCCTTGCTTTTACATTTTAAGTGCTGTGCTTACCTTAATGGGTTACTGTGAACCCATTATCATGAAGAACAATATACAATATAAAAGACAGACATTACCCTCTTTATCACACCTTTGTTGCATGAGCTGGTGAGGAAAAAAAATCTCCAACTTGCAGATATAATAATTACAATAATGGTTGGAGAAAAAAAGGCTCTTGCTATTTTTGCCCTTAAGTTAGTATTTATATTTTATTACTTTCAGTATCATTAAAAAAAAAAAAGTTATGAAGCACGCAGCCAAAAGATAGTTCAAATGATATATGAAAGGGATTTTCAATCAATACTGTGCATATGAATATACGTACACCCACTACAACTATAGAGTAAACATAGTAACCTGCAGGAGTAAACATGAAAACGATAAGAACATTTACAGTATGCCTGACAGCGAGATAAAAAAAAAAAAAAGTCAAGCTATGATAAATCAAATCTCAAGCAGGAACAGCAACAAGCACATAAAAACTTCAACTCAGGAAATAGCCGGCAGCCTCAGTGTAAACTTACTGAGACATCACTGACAAAAGTCCTATGTTAATGCTGTATAATCCACCAACTGTTCACAATGATCAAACTGTATATATAGTTTTCTAGTCTTTGTTCTGCTTGTTGTATGTGATCTGAAACTACAATTATGTGATGTATGATTTGTGCGATGTCTGTCAAATCTGACCGGCTATGACGAATAAGAAAATGCTATGTGACTTAAAAGTGACCAAAATCCCCAAGCATGGCAATCTTCATCATCTTGTCTTATTAAAAGATAGCCTAACTGTTAGGATAATTAATAACCTAAAAGATAATAATATAAAAGCGTCCCTTAAATATACCAAAGATTCAGGCGGCTAAAACGTTCCCACGGCTGTACATTTTGATGCATGTCCCTCAGTCACTGATACACAATAATCCAGGATTAAACCAGACAAAATGAGAAAAACTGAGTTAGCTGAAATATAGGGGGAGTGGGGGGGGGGGGGGGATGCTTTATGATAAATCTACGTTTAGTGTTAATTATTCGGTCTGTTTATGTGGAATGGAAAATATCCCTTAAATGACTCTTAAATCAACAATTTTAACCAGACCAACCAGCCAGGGGCAAAAGGGGGGCCCTTTGATTGTTTTTTCTTACAATTGTAAATTGGCCACAGAAAATTTGTAATTGTAAAAATTGTAAACAGAAAAAGAAACAACAACAAGTTAAGGTGTTATATCCAGTATTCAATGAAGATTTGTCCTCTGACATATTTCTTTTTTTCCAGTTACACATTTATAATTCAGTTTCAAGAACTCATGAGATGTCCAAGGACTAATTGCATATGCAGATTGTCAAAGATAAAAAAAAATGTCTGTAGGTTTTTCACATGTCTTATTAATAGTCATGTAACCAGAACAGAAACAACAGTGATCGTGAAGGTCATCCAGAGCCTGTGTACAAATATTAATCAGCAAGTCGTTGCTAATGGAGCTACGGTAATAAATATTGACACTTTTAGATCATTACAATGAATCTCGGGTCTCACGGCGTGCTGTGTACTTGGTCAAGTTCATTTTTCCTCATCTGTTACTTTTCATCTCCTCCACTTTCACACTCCATTACAGCACGTCTGTGTGTGGCACATAAGCAATTTCAGATCAATGTGGATTCTGTGTCTGCACCTCCCCACTGTTGTGCCTCTTTCTCAAATGACTGCAATCAATCACCTGTAGATCCATGTTAGCTATCAATAACTCTGCCATTGTTCAAAAGTTTAAAAGTAGGGATGTGAAAATACACTCAACTCATGATATGATACATTTCAACTTGGGGTTAAGTGTCTTGCCCAAGGTCACTTCAGACATGTGGCTGCAGGAGCTGGGGATTGAACCTCTGACTTTCGGGTTGAGAGACAACTGACTCTACCATTGAGCCACAGCCGACCTTTGTAAAAACAATGCCAAAATCAGATACATACTTTTATTTCACAAATAGGGAAAAAGGGAAACAAAGTTGCAGCTTGTGTTTCTGGCATTAAAGCACAGAATGCTTTGAAAGACACTGAATTTTCTCAAACTTTCATGAGCTGATATAAGTTTTCATTCCTGTTATTTGAAAAGATTGGTCATCACTTCTTGTTAATCTTCAGCCCAAATTGTTAGAACACCCTTGCAGGAAGTACTCTTTGTGGTGTTTTTCACTCGTTTTATCAAGCAGGCTTTCAATTCCAGTTCCCAGTCTATGTTATTAAAATGTTTTTGGTGTCTTGAGCTTAGCAGCATGGAGCTGTAATATATGCTGCATCATGTAGTTTGTGCTGTTTGTGTAGTTCCTCAGTCTCTTGCAATATTTGCTGAATTTTAGTCTGTTTCTTCTCACCTCACGTCTACACCTCTTCTTCAGCTATACTGACATCAGACCAGAAAAGCCAAAAGCAGATAGCGCCCTCTGCTGGTAACAAAAAAAGAACATTGCAATATATATTTTTGGCAAATCGATTTAAATTGTCCATATTTGTATTGGTTTTTAATTGTATTGCAAGCAGAGATGCTGGAAGTCAGTTTCAGTTTGGGATGCTGAGAGAAGTAATCTATATGATGATGTAACGCTCTATGATGTGTAAATTCATAAATCATTAATAAATAAGGATTTTCAGAATTATTAAGACTCGGATTATAATAGCATCACATACCAATTTTAAAACATTTACACTTCAACAGACAACAAACATTTGACTGACAGTTCACATGAGGCCTATGACCAGTTTACAGTTTATGATAAACAGAGCAGTGATGGTGACGAGCGGTTACATTGACATTTATTATTATTATGATAAACGGAGTTGCCTAAAATCAGCTTATCAATTGAAGATATTTTTTCTTGTTCCTCAACCTAAGTGCACCATCGCACGCCCCATAACTCCACTGGACCACATGAGCTCTCTCTCCCTCTCATGGTGCGGACCCTTTGTTTTCTTTAAATGTGTGTTTTGAACAGAAGGAAGAAGAAAAGCTGTGAAATATTGCTCTGCCAGCTTGGTCGACGGCTTGAGCAAATGGTGACATACTGTTTAGTAAATAAAACGTATGGAGTGCATTTTTTTATTGAAAAAAACTTCCCAATTTAATCAAGTCAGTAGCGCAGCTGAACGGCACGTCAGGCAAATTAGATTTGTGCAGGGTCCACACCTTCAGAGTTGTTTTAAAACTACTAAAATATGCTGCTCCGTCTTTCAGTATGATCTCACATCTTTGATAGTTTCAAAACAAGCACAAAAATAGAAAAGGATAGAACAGGTGCAAGTTGTATTTCTCTGCAGGAAGTATTATAGACAAGTTAGTAACAAAAAGGCGACCACACATATCACTGTTTCCCTACATCCACTAAAACAGCTGGTAAACATAAATGTTTTTATGAGCAGATGTATTTAACCATGCCTGTTTAAAGGGGTGCTGCAGCATCCTCATCTCCCCTTCCCACTTCCCTGTTTGCAAGGTATCATTACATCCCTGGTTCAAAGGCACTTACAGGGAAACAACGAGAACAATACTTTCTGTCCCTGAAGACAAAATCGACATATTCACTCCAGCCAATGTAAACACCATTTGGTACAACAACAATTTTAATAATGATTTCCTAATCAAATGTTTTGTCCAGGCACAAAGCTTACTTACTAATGTGATCCATACCATGAAGGTAAATCTATATATCTGTACAAGCTAAACACTTACAGCTTAATTACATGAAGAGAATGATGCGATTAAATTAAAAAAAACGTGTTATTACAAATAATAAATGGTCATCTGCAATTAGTAGACAAAAGCTTTATTTCAACGGGAGTCCCCATGTAACTGACCCATATCCTGTAGTAACATTTATTGCTCATAAGATCAGTGCAGGGACTTCTTTGATTAAGCCTCGGTAATGGAGAAAGAAGACAGAAATGCATTGTAAAGCACTATCGCGCTAGCTCCTAATTGCCTGATGACTTTAATTAAACTTCAGGCTCTTATTCTTGACTAATCACTACAGCCTCGCAGCTCCCAACCTTCCCTTCTAAATGGTAGTGGCATGACTTTTTGCTGATGTCAGCATTCCGATAATAGCAAGTCGGTGTCAGAAAGTGGCACTTAACGGGACGCCGACGAAGCCTGAGTGTAGTCGAGTGAGACTATTTGTCAGTGCTCCGCTTACAATTTGTCACAAAGCAGTTACCGTGCAGTATGAATCAATATGCTCTCCAACAGCCACCATTTGCATTTCATTTCCCACATTAGGTATCAATTTATAGCACATTAGTGTCACTCCATAATATCTCCCTAACATGTGCGGAAGCAATAAAAGCCCTCTGTTCAGTGTAAGTCAAAGAATGTGCCACCTACTTGTCTACCTACATTTTACTACACCTACTAGAGCGCAAGATCTTTTTTTCTTTTGCTGCCTTTATCGTTTGGATAAAAACTGCTCCTGGCAGAGGCTGAGGAGGCACTCTGAGGAGAAGCTTTTATTTCTTGGGGTCAAGGAGTTAATGCCTTACTTATATATATTCTAACCTTTAAAATGATGCCAGATTTGACACTATTCTGCACACAAATGCATCTGCTCTGCCTGTAACCTTTAGAAAATTGCAGACTATAGGCTGAAATAATTTAGATTACCCATCAGGTGCTGTGTAGGTATAGTAATAAGTCTTGTAGTGGACAAAAATACAAAAGGAGCAGGCGTTCGATTATTTTGAAAAAGCATGTGGACAATGCACACTGCACTCATTTACTTTTTGATTTCATCCTAATGGAGGTCTGTATTATTTGAAGTGGAAAAGAATGAAATACATTGTACTGAGAAGTTCTTTTTTACTTCCATTTACAGTGACATTGAGACAGAACTCAAACAAGAGGGCAAACTCTTTAAATAAACCAGGGGATTTAAAAACTCAGAAGTGCACATGATTGAAATCACTAGAGTAGATTGTAGGGGTGTAACGGTTCACAGAGGTCACTGTGTTGCTCATAACTCAGTTTAAGGGGCCACAGTTCAGTGTGAATTTAGTTTATCTGGGAAAAAAAGCAAAACATAAAGTCCCGGATGCATATGTCGAGGTTTCTCAAAGTTATTTAGAACTGACATCAGTGCAAGTTACAGTTTGTTCCACCGTGTGTTATTTAAAAACACCTTTAATAGTTGGTCCAGCCTGTAGTATTTAACATTAAACAAAACAGAGACAAAATAATGGACAGCAAAAAGCAGCACAAATATGAATAACAACTCCTGATTTGAAATAATACAATGTACAATATAAGACAAATTGAAAACATGTGCCTTCAGGAGCAATGTATCATATTTATGATTTATGAAGTGTGCGGTCACATGGTTGTTAAACAGCATGTGCTGCGGTTATTTGTACTCAATCACAGCTTATGCATGCCAGTAAAGGACTACAGACGAGCTTATGTGTGCACGGGATCGGACATTGTAAGGATGCTTGAGAACTTTTAATACACACTTCTACTACTGCACATGTGCCATAAAAATGTACACTTCGGTAATGTCTTTGACACTCCCTACCATTACATCTGTAATAATAGGATTGTGTTGCCAGGGGACTGATTTGAGTGTTACACAGTCTATATGAGAAATGCTGGCTGGAGCACATGCTAAAAAAGAACCTGTACGTAAGGTGAAATGCTTTAACCGTCCATTCTGTATAGTAAGAACAGAACAGAATGAAACAACCTCATGAATTGTTTGACACCTGTTTTGTTTGCATAGCGCTAATGATCGGCACATCTGGGTGATGCCGTCTAATACTTATTAGCATGTTCGACATGTTTCCAATGACATACTGCATCGGGAAACCCACACAAAAGTTTTCCCACACAGTTGATTTACATAAATGGTAAATGGACTTGAGCTTGTATCGTGCTTTTCTAATCTTCTGACTACTTAAAGCGCTTTGCGTTAACTGATCAATACATTTGAATTGGTTCAAAAGCAGTTAACATTGTTTGTATCATAACTTAATTAAACATCAAGACAAATCGGCCCTGAAAGTCAAACCTTCATTCAGGCCTATGTGACCCAATAAGAACTCGGGTACCGTTATTTGGTGGGAAAATGTATAACCTCATTTCATTTGCGATTCTGAGATAAATCTGAGATGAATTTCATTGTTTAAGGTGAATAAAAATACAGCAAAGCAATTTTACTTCACAGGCGCAGGTCTAGTGGAAAGGACAGGATCCTCCAAGATGTCTGGGTGCTGATATAGGTCAAGAGAGATTTCTGAGAATAAGGTCATCCCAGCTGGGAATTTACACTGAAGATCAGTCTAGTGATAGAAAATGTGGTGGTTTTGTCCATGCTTAATATGAAAGACTACTTGACATATACAGCATTGACATTTAAAGACCAATATCCAGATGCTGATTGGTTCCTTTAACACAGGAGGCTTACTGAATATCTTGATGCCGTAATGAGGGACTTTTTTTTTGAGTCTGAGATGTGACTGTAAGGAGGGCTGGATAAAGCGAGTAAAAAGCTACCAAAAATTGAGGTATGAAATGTGACAGAATCTTTCAAAAAGCCACATGACAAACTCAAATCATCTCAGTATCTGCAGAAACACTCTGGGATATCAAAAGAAAAGAGAAGTGGTCTGTGAGTGTGTGCCAGAGATATTTCAGATAGCGCGCACAGGGCAGTGCAGTGCCTTATCTCTCAAGTAAGAAGTGGACTCCAACACAGAAAATGAATTGGAAGATTTATTTTGATGCGAGGCTGTCTGTTTTGTCTCCATGTGGAGTGGTGCAAAACTGTGCACTGAAGCAGAGGCCATTGCAGATATATCTTACTTTTAACTTTATTTACTGTAGCAGCCTGATGCAGAGTTGCACCGCCGCCTTCAGCCTCAGTGTTGATTCAAATATATAAATCTGTCCTTTATACACGTTTGATGTATTTGTGACTGTTACTTTTGATTTTAAATGATAGAACACAGAACAGGCTAACTAGCATAGCTTTAAGGGATGACTTATAGTGAGCAGTTTGTTAAAGCTGAATGGAACCCAGACAGGGGCTGTGTCTGAAATCATTTCTACTTTTGAACTAAAACGTGTCGTTTTCATTTCAAGCGATGCTTTGATTTCAGTTTGAACTATTCAATAAATAACCACAAAATAGTTAATCAGATATGCAAAATATCCCAGCTTTAATAGTTGAGCATATTTACAATAGAGACCATGTCAGTGAACTATGAGGGCAAAAAAAACAAAAACTAAATAATCGTTCTTTAATCGTAATTGAAGTCAAATGTTCAATTAATCCTGATATTGATTTGAGGTCATATCGCCCAGCCCTACTCTATAGTGAATACACCATTTTGTAGTTGTGTCTGAATTCTGAGTGAGCAAAATCATACCATATTGTGCACTCATTATATCCCACAATGCATTGTGAAAGTAGTTTACAAATGATGGTAACTAGCCACGAAATACATACCATCATGCATTGCGGTTCAAAGATTTCTAGGAGCAGAAAGTGGCGTTTGACTTGACAGCTCTCAGACGGACGAGAGGAGCGACCAGCGTGAAAACTGAAATACAGAAACATCAAATTGTCATGCTGGACTTTTTTTTACTGAAACCTAGAAGCTGTTTAAATAAAGAGTAATGGATAGTAGCGTTACTGTGTCCTAATGTTGGTGACAGGCAACAGACCAGAGTCTACAAGCACAAAGAAATGAGTTTTGGTGCAAAAATATGTTAAATAATGTATTATTAATTTAATACTTGAAATGCATTTATTATTTCTAATTGTTTTGTAAAAAATAAACTCAGTATCATATCACTTATCACTGAAATTCATGCCGTTATTTACCGTTATTAATGATCCTCAGACGGAGTTAGGCTGCACATTGTAGTTGTGCGACCGCAATGATGTCACTGTCAGCAGCTGTTGAGGGAGTGAGTAGTGTCCAAAATGTTTTTGTTTGTGCTGAATGAGTGCACTATATAGTCCTCTAAATATAATTCCCTATAATAAGTAGGGAGTAGAGAATGAGTGTCTGACTTGTCTTGCCTCACCCTGAGGGGGTTCCTCCACCTTTTATTACATGGCTGTGTTAGATACTTGATTCTGATTGGCCAATTGTGCTTTACTTAGAAAAGCATATACATGCATATACAACTTGCCAAACATGATTTCTACGTCGACAGTAAACATGACTCAGGTGACTTCACTGCCTTTTCTAAAACTCATTGTATTGCTGTATATCCAAACATACCGTTTACAGACAGGTTTTGAAATGGAATGGTGAAATGGTGCTTGTTTCACCTCTGCAGTGAATGAAGTCTATTCAATCACTCACTGACATACTCGATGTTATGGTCATGTGTTATACTGCTACAGAAGGCCTGTTTGTTTACCAACACTGCGGCACTATTTTTTTTATTATTTCACTGTGAGCTCAGAAAAAGAAGTCTGAACTTTCCTTATTGCTCATAAGGTGCTGCAGTCAAGAAAAGGAATACATGATCTGCTGCTGTTTTTCTCTCCGTGTAAAGCCAATAGTGGGAGGGATGAAATTCAGCTTCAAAATGATGTAAAAGGAGGAATGAGGTAAAAAAAAAAAAAAATCTTTTTAACTCAGCTGTGTAAGGCGGGGGATTCCTTCAAGCTGTTGCTCCCTTGGAGGCTCACAGCAGCACATCAGTATGGAAAGCAAAAATTTAAAAAAAAAAGAGCTTTCTCCAAAGTCAGGTGATTATTCTTTGCTAGCCAGTCATTACTAGAAAGCTTAGAGAAGAACGAGGCTCATTTATTATTCCTTTCATTGCACAGCTCCTTACACCGTGGAGCGACGTGTCACCGGTGGGATACACCCCGCAGCTCGCACTGAACACACGGGCAGAACGGGAACTCATTCAGCGTGTGAAGTCGTCTATCACACTGACTCTGACAGATGGTTCAGGTTATTGATTTTATGAGGGAGGCTTGGTGGGAGATAACTACGGGTGCCATCAAAAACCAAAGACGCTCCCACTGCTTAACATTTATAGGTTCACCAGCTCAACAAAACTTCTCGCGGTGTTTTCCCTGCTCAGTGCTGCAGAGTACTGTATGAAAAATCAATGAAAGACTTCGGGGAGGATTGCAAAACTTCTCTCCTGACTGACCAGATTTGAACTCCTGAACCTAATGAGCAGTTTGACAAACAATGAAATCCTCCATTCTCCAGGGACTTTATGCCATAAAATAATCCAACATGGTTATATATTCACAGCAGCTAAAGCCAAAAGTTACCGTCCCTTTAAAACACAATTGCTCTAAACACATTCAAGTCATTCACACCACTGTTGAGTAAAAAGAAAAAAAAAAAGAAAAGTCCATTATTTGCTCCATATATTCTCGCAGAGACTGACACTGTCATTATTGTCATTGACAGCTGCACAGCCAACATGACATTCTCTGTAATTCATGTTTGAGATCCTTACCTCAGGCTGCTCCATTCTATCCAAATCAAAACAATAAATAAGTGTAGCACCATGACTCTGCTGTCACGCGCCATAACTCTGATGTGTGGTCTATTTTCCTTTCAACGTCCGGAGGGGAATTTTCAGGTTGGGAGAACCTCATTCCAGAGTGCCTTCTGGCTATACATGCATGCATAGTGGACACAGTAGATCATCTCTTCTTTATATTTGCTTCTTCCATATCTTTAAATCTTGTCCTCTATATTATACAGTGAGAAGCCCTCTTTTACAAACGTCAAATTTCTTTAGGATAATCTATAGGGGATAATTTTTCTTCAGTAAATCAGTCAGCTGTATCAGTTTAATAACATGTTCATTAGAGATGCTGTTATTTCTTCAGGGCACTGGATATACAACAGCAGCCACCGGACCAATATGCAGTTAGAAATATCAATAATTTATGCACAACAAAGTGCCATTAAAATGATGAAAACTGACGCTGACAACCGAAGGGCTACCTCAAAATGTTTAATGAGCCTATTGTCAGCGATAGCGGTTGTTGACATGGATCTGCATAAATACACACACAAAAACAGACACACACACACACACACACACACACACACACATACACAAACATCGCTTGGCCCTTACAGGTAATTCTTTGACAAGGCAGATGTTTCTCATGTGTTGTCTTATAAACAATGGACTGCAGCAGGTCTCACAAAGCTCCTATCAATCAAGACGCAGGGATTACAGTGGACTTAGGTTAAGCTTTGATTTCCATACCCCAATGGTGGATGTACTCTATAGTTATGTCTCTATCCTAATATTTCTTATGTACACAAAAAGAAAACGGATTACCAGATGTCATTTATGGGGTTCAATGAAATAGCAGTCGTAGACATATTTAGTAGTAGTACTCTCTCTGGATTATTGCTGTCTCTGTAAATAATATAACATAATATAATATAAGACTACATTCTAAAACTGCTCTTTTTGTAAAATATCATTTCCACAGGTTCCATCTACAGTGCAGTGCATTTTAATATATTTTTTTTTTTTATTTAGTACCTAAAATTACTTTTTTACCTCCCCCCCGCTCCACATTGGCGAAAGTTGATGGTGGTCAGCTTGTGGGCTTGATGTCACTGGCTGCTGTTATAAACAATCAAATGTTTGGCTGCAGAGCTCACAGTGGCTTCTTGGCCGGAGTGCCAGAATGTGTTTTAAAAGCAGTGGCAGAGTGACAGTCGGAAAATATAAACAGGACTTGTAACAGTTCCCTGAATAAATAAGAACACTTTTTCTTTTTTTACACCATGGAGCTAGGAGTTCCCCTGCTGCTACCACTGTTTGGAAAGTTTGCACTAAGAGTTCAAAAACAGTTTTTTCTACTCAAAGTATAAAGCTCCACAGAAGTGTGAGGATAATAACAAAACACATAATGCAAAAGCATTCAGTGTAAAATTCCCCATTATAATCATTGCACTTTAATGAGCGGCTGGATTCAAATGCACACGACCTCTCAAAGTCTTTTTCGTCGAAGTAAGTTTTCCATGTTTTGTCTCATGGTGCCTTAACTTAATTGGACCTGCCCCAGAAATAAAACCTGTGCTTATCGACTGAATACCCAACTGATTTTGAACAAGTATCTCAGATGATGAGAAAAAAACGTCCATCCAACATGTTACTCTTCAGAAACCATAAGAAGTTGCTTTCACATTTGGATTTTTGGTAAGGATTATACATAATGAGATATGATACTCAGTTAATTTTAAAGGTGGTAGTGAACCTATTTTATATTTTTGTCAACCAAGCTAGGCCTACTACAACCTGACTCCAACTGATCAACCAGATCCTCTAGCTATCCAATTGGTATATTGTTTGAAAAATGTCATTGGACGCATATCTACAGGTTTTTTTAAGCTGTGAAACTATGCCACAAACAAGGAAAATAGCATGGAAGTTTTTAACAAAGATACATTTTCACAGGTCATATGGCTAAAGAAATGTAATGGAACCAAGCCAAGGCCAGATTTATACCTTCAGTTGACGACATAACCATCAACAATAACTGGAATATTCAACTAAACCAGCCTTTAAACACAATTTCTTAAGCAATGGGTTTTGATATGAAGCTAACTCTTGTACTGTTGAGGAGTTCTTTAATATCTGGACACATTTCTTTATGTCACTGAGTGTGAGATGCATCTATATTGTTATAATTACCTCGTTTAAAATCTGGAGTTTAATTCAGCTGGTGGATCATCTTGAACCGCTGAAAATGAAAGCAGCTAAAGGTCAAGGACCCGCGATTATCATTTGAACCGAAGACTCTCATTCCACACGAAGGAATTTACACCAAGAGCTGAACAACAAGGTCAGCTTGTACAGTCACTCCGTACTCTCAGCGTGACCGCTAACCCCGATTCTGTCTTACATGTTTAATTGTTTCATCAAATGGAGAGACTGTTTTCCTCTCTTCTATTTAATGAGATGAGGATCCTACAGCAGAGATGTAGAACATATACATTAAAAACTTTTGGCCAAGCCTGATATATTCATTGATGCTGGTCCAAAGTGCACCCTCTGGAAAGAGAATGTTTTATTCAAAGAGATGGGACTATCACCTTTATAGTCATGGAGGCTGGCTGATGAGGGCCTGCACTACATCTTTTATATCTTTATCTCATTCTTCATCTCAGGCTTTATATTTCTTCTGTTCATTACATCTGGCTGCCAGGCTTTTTTTTTTTAAAAAAAGGCTACATCTCTACTGGGCTAGTGATGACATCACCACACCAATCTCACATTAGTTTGCTCTGTTTTCCCCTGATACATTCTTAAATGTGGAATGGAAATAACTTTTCTATTCATTATGCTGCTGATGTCACTGAGGTTATATGAACAAGTCTTTAAAAAGGGTAGTTCTATTTTAGCAATATGTATTCAAAAAACCTTGAATTTCTAGTCTTCAGAATTTAAAATAAGAAAAGACTTTACGTTACTGAAAGCATTTGAATAAAATCTCCATGTTCTTTGGCAGCATAGCTTCGTAAGAGCATGATTAGCTGCACAAAACAAATTCACAACAGTCGAGCTTCGATGTAATTCTTTTGGAGGAGTATAAACCTGACAAATGTTTGCTTTACGACAAACTTTCAGGGAAAAAAAGTCTGCACTATTATGGTGATTCTGTTAATATATGACTTTGCTGTTGTGTGTGTTGCTCCTTGTTCCTTTGTGTGTGTGTGTTTTCTGTATGTGTTACAGTTCTGCTGCTGCTTTTTTCTGAGGTTTATGGAGTTACAATGTCGCTGTTATGATGCGCACTGCCTGCATGACTTAGTCCCACTGTCTCCTATCAGCCAGCAGAGATAAATCAGGGCTTGTTGGGTGCTCGCTGAGGCACTAACAGGGCCGGTTATTCTGATTCTCAATACATTTACCCAGCTTACAAGCTGCAACAGTTATTCTTATTTAAATCCCTCACCCTACGGATGAAGAGACAGAAGATTTTAAGACATCTTTGTTTGGCTGAATAAGGCCCTCTGTGCAGCAGCTCATATGAAAAAAATAATGCCTACTGCATTTCCGTAAAATACTAAAGCAATTAAAGAACATTTTTGACAAATGATCATACTTTTAGGCTCTATATTCTTAAGCAAAAAGCAACTATGCAAGCGCATCACGCTTTAAGGCTTGAAAATCACATTTTCATATTTTGTATTCTCCGTTTCCATTTCAGTCTTTTTATATTATCAGTGCTTCTTGTGCGCTTTTATGCACACAATATAATCAGTTATATTTCCATGCCTAATTGCAGGAATGAAATATAATACAGCAGCAGGGGTTTGCAGGTGTAATTAGTCATGCCAGTCACTGTTACGTTGGTGGCTGCTGAGAGTCTAAGTTTCACTGAGAAGCCTGATGTGCACTCCTTTGTTTCAAAGCCAAAGCCTCACAATCCATGCCGTTCGTTTTTGTACAGTTTTCAAACAGCATTTACATTTGGTTGTTATGATTCAAAAGTGGTCAATGGGGCCGACCAGAGCTTATATTAATTAGTCTTATATGTATTTCCAAAAAGAAAAACAAACCCTGCAAATGAATATTCCTTATCGTGTACTTCCATTATATCATGCGTATTATAATGATATATTAGCTCTAACTCGGATGGCAAGTGGCACCTATGCCTTTGATAAACTGAAGGGAGTAGAAAAGGCAGTGCAGACTGGAGATCAGCTGGACCTCTCCTTTATTATATCACTATCTCAGGTAATGACACTGCAGCGTCGAAAGCAACAGTCGCAGTCTGAAACGGCTAAAACTGCGGGGGACAGATGTTTTTACGAGATTAAAAATGTTGGTGATATGGATTTTTGCTAATGTAGCATTATATCAAACCAGCAAGATAAAACCCCACACTGATGTCATACAGTGTATCCATAATACAGCAAATCTTTAACAGTTATGCCAACTGATTTTGATAATCTGCTTTCTAAATTAGGACCATGTGTGTAGAATTTATGATCAATTTTACAATACCCAAAGAAGTTCTTAACTTCACACACATAAAAAGGTGCAGGCTGCATTAGAGGGAGTCACACATCTTTCTGGCAGTGTAATTAAATATAAAAGAAAGTGAATTGGTGCTTTTTTAATGTAAATTCGCTTTTGAGGCAAATTAGGCCTTTAATCTAAAAATGCACATTTGTGTTTAAGTTGTGACCTTGTGGGATGGTGTATGAAGGCCGACAAGGACAATGAACCTGCAATGACCGAAACAATGTTGATTGGGAAAAACAAACTGCAAATCCAGTAACGTTATTAGTTCAAAAGCAAATGCAGTGACTCTAACACGCAGCATGAAAGAAACATGCTGCAAGCGGCATTAACATCAAATGCGCTGCAAAAACACAAATGGCACATGATCACAATGAAATGTATTCAGAAAAACTCTGCATTAAGAAAAACGGTGCAAATCCAGTGTAATGTTAAAACACATTTAATGGGAGCCTGGACTAGACTCGCACACCGGTGATGAGACGGCTGAAAGAGGCTTTTGTAGGGCTCGCCCCGAGATGCATGGATCACCTGACAGATCAATTATCACATCTGCAGATCTAATAAAACCAAGTCGATCATTGACATTTGGCCTAGGGTGCTCGAACAGATTGAACATGGGGTTTGTTATGGCCAAACTATGACTAGCACAATGTTTTAGGGCAGTGGTTCTCAAACTATGGTACGCGTACCACCTGTGGTACGTGGGCTCCCTGTGGTGGTACGCAAAGAAATCTCCACAATATAAAAAAAAAAAACCTGTTCAGCATAAAATGACAATTCTTTTTTTGTCATACTCTTATGTTATTTGTCTTGTATCTATTGGGTTGTATTAATATCAAATGTGTTTTCCCCTCTAAATGAATCTAGTTTTTGCAACAAACGACTTTAATCTGCTCAATTTATGCTCGCACGCGCACAGACATAAACAACAACAGGAGTACGCCTCGCGTTTTGAAAAGTTCCACTCGATATTCCGTTATAGTTCAGTCCTGAAACAACAGCAAGCAGCTGTAGGCCTACATTAACAGATATTCTGTTATTTATTGGAGATCAGCTGCAAGCAGCTGTACATTTAAATGTTTAAAACGGAGCCAGGAGAAGCTTCTGTTGTGATGCATTTACGGACAGTGGACTTTATCGCTCCCCCTCCCCTCTATCTCTCGTGCTCTGAAGCTGATGTGATTCTGCTCTCTTTTGCTGTCTTAACACTCCGCAGGAGTCGAGAGGGCTTTTTTTTTTTAAAAGGCAGTTTTGCTATGTTGAACGCAGAGACTTATAATACAGAGGCTCTGGTTGCACAGAGCCTGCGGAGCCTGCACTCTCTCACGCTCCCTCTCGCTCTCTCAGGCACGCAGCAATTTTATAAATAAATGAAAAATTAAATTAGAACAGGTTGGAAATATACTTGGGCCCAGGTATCGTCTTTGTGTGGGAAACTCTGGAGACTGAATATTCTCAAACAGGTTGTTGGTATAAAGTTGTCATTTTTATTGTGCTGCACTTTTTTTGATTTGGGCAAATGTCAGAGTTGTGTGGAGTTTAAGTGCCAGTTCTAGCGCTAGCACTTAGTAGTCCTATAGTGTGGCTGTCAGCAGTCAATAATGAATAATATTCTTTTTATTAATTAATTTGCCTCTTGCGTGAAATGTGTGTAGAAATAGGCCTACAGTGTATTTTAACATCTACCATAATGGTGGTACTTGGAGAGCCAAATATTTTCGGAGGTGGTACGCAGTCTAAAAAGTTTGAGAACCACTGTTTTAGGGGATGCTGCAACACCCTCAGCACCCGTACGTCCGCTGTAACTTCACAAACAGCACCAATTTCATCATCACGCTCGTCACTCTTCTTTATAATTATCAACACTACACAGCAGCACAGCAGAGAATAACCAATGATCCTTCGCTCTTGGCCAAATCACCAGACCTTAACCTAAACGTAGCTCTAGTGACGTGCACAAAACTCCTGCTTCACACGTCCTGTGACCTGAGCGCGATCTCATTTCAGTCATCCTGTTTAAAAAAAAATAACATTTAAAAATGCACACAAGCAGGAAAACAAAAGATTCACACTTTAGATGCTAAATAAAAGACTGCTGGAACAGATCATAATAAATATTACACAACAATGTATTGAGAGATTGTGATAGTGAAAAAGTAGGTGCTGGATCCCAATCAAATAGGTGCCAGTCGCGATATAGGAGGTGCAGGATCTTGTTCAGGCAGGATCCAGCACAAATGAATCCCTGGTTACATTCCATATCCCAAGATCCAGTCGCCGTTGCCAGGGATGAGCACGCCCAGGCCCTCGCCTTCACCTGCCACATTGCTGAACATGCACACCAACCCTTATGCCTCTCACTGTGCATGGTAGGCCTACAGGGCAGCGACTGTTGAAGAATGTTATTTGTTTCACTCTTTGTAGCATGTTTCTTTCATTTGCAGATTGTTAAGTCATTGCATTCTTTTGGAAAACTTGCATTTGCTTTTGAATTAATATTGTTTGAACATTATCTTTAACATTTCTGACTGTAAGACGTTTAAGCCATTGCAAGTCAGTTGCCCTTGTCAGCCACTTCAGTGTGGAATAAAACAAAGAGGTAAGGTCGAAGCGGAGCCTGGAGCAATTCGTGAGATTTTCAATATGGAAAAAATTGTGTTGCTGTAACCTGCTGTGTTGAAGCCTCTATTTATTTCCATATTTGTCAATTACAAGTCCCACCTGGAGCCTTTTCTCATCAGATCGGATTCATCTTTGCTGGTTTGACAATTTTAAAGGCACACACCACAGAAGTTTGAATGATTTCACATGAAAAGCCTTTTTATATCCAACAATGGATTAACTATGTTTTACCACATCATTGATTTAGAACTCATTTTTTTTAACAACAGGGATCTGAGGAAGGATGTTATGGACAAATCAGAACAAATTCACCTCTGCAAGTGAATTTTGATTGAATAATCCTGAGATAAGTGGATATAACTGTAAGTTGCTTTTTATTCTTCAGTGTAGAAGTAGCTTCAGTAAAATAAAGGTCACATTGTTTTATGTTATGGTGCGTTTTATTGCTGTATTACTTGTGTTTAATTAAGTCTTAGTTTAAAAAACATCAACCTACCGCTCTGACAGCATGAAGCTGGTTTAATTGGGATGCTTTCGACCTGTTTGCCCAGTGGTGTGCAATGATGCATGGATAAGATATATACATCATTTGCAGGGAACAGCCGCTGCAAACATGATTCTATCACACAATATTTTTTAATTGAGTCATGAGGCAAAACAGCCCCCAGAATTCAGATAGAAGGAGTCAAACGGTTCAGGTTAAACAGCCATGGCTTTGTTTTGAAATCAAATTATAACTAAATAAAAACCAGGAAAAGTCTCCTAAGATCAAGTACAAAATGTGTACTTTGAATCTCAAATGTTGCACAAAACCTCAAGTTTAACTGCACAGAATGTATAAGATATTATAAACATGCTATACTGCCACCGAGCCGCAGCCCAACAATCTCACATATATCCTACAATTCTCTCCCTGTCTGGTTTGCTCCTCTTCATTTCCTGCTTTCAATGATGAAATCAACAAGGCATGATGGCCAGAACCTCTTTCATCTCATCAGTGACAAAGACAAAATATCTCTCTTGTGCATATTCTGCGCCATATCAAACAATAACAGTCGTGAAGCAACACATGAAAGGACTGAAGGATGAAAGGATGAAAATTGACATCTCTCCATCCAGTATGTGTGTAGACCTGTTCAATCGATCACTTTTAACACTACTCTGCCTCAAGCAAATTGGTTTTCTGGTATGATTTGAATTGGAATATGTTTTTTTTTTTGTTCGATAGAATTTGGATCACTGTGCAAATAGTGTAGATTGAGTGTCTGTTCTACAGTTGGAAACCAAAGGCAATAAAATGTTCTTGTAATCACCTCTCATAGTGTTGCATAGCCTGCTGCTGTTTTTGATTTAAACCTCTACTTGAAGAAGCAAGACAGATTAGATAGCAAAAGTGTTACATTCCTCCTGAAATGTATTGACGCTTTTACACATAAACTCGAATTATTATGTTCCTTTTGGGCCTATAAACTAGTTCTTTATACGTCAGGTAAAATATCTTGTTTTCTACCGGGTTGCCAGGTTTCTCAGACGTTTGACCAGTTTTAAATAAACAGATAAAATAATCTCAGACCCTTGCTTTGCTTCACTAGTAAATCATGTCTAATAGGTACAGTATGAGCCTGGAAGGGTTCATGTTTTTGGTCTTGTGTGAGTGTGTTTTAGTGTTTGTGAGTATCTGTCTGTCTTAATCTAATCATTTAGATGGACCAATTAGCCTATTTATGCCTGCACACTCAATGACCTCTCATGGATGTGATGATTCACAATATTTGAGATAACTACTTTATTAACTGTTTTAGTAGGCTATGTATTCTATAGTGGTGTACCCCCTGCTATAGTGCATCTCTCTTTTCCAGACAGACTACTCTTCCAACAACCGATGTACCATAAGATGTTCAACTTTTAGTTTTTGATCATCCTGTTTTAAGTTTTCATGTAAAAGGATGAATGTCAACTGACATTTTACAGTCCAATGCAAATTCACTGAAGACCATAGCAGCCTACTAAACTCTAACTAACAACTAAACACAGATGTGTTCTTGCTACTTTTTAGCATTTATTTTAAGTTCATTTTCCCATCAGAACAGGCCAAGTCAGCTGGACTGAGTGGCAAAACATCCTGCATCATGGCTGACTTTAGTAGGGGAAAATGAAAACCAGAGAACAGACCACTGTGTCTTTGGTAAATTGTAGGGATACCTGTCGAGGCTGACTGCAGATATTAGTGATAGACATTGACATAATGTCAGAAATCGGGTATCCTGAAATTGATATGTTAGTGATTTCAAAGCCAGGGGAGTACACGAAGCAAAGCCTGAAGGCATACAAAAGCCCTGGTTTGATAAGCCTGGCACACAGGTTTATTCAGGGTCAGGTTGTTGGCCAAAATCCATATTTTTTCCCAGTTTAGTTTAGCTTGTAATGTATTGTTCATTTATTTTGATTCCTGCACAGGAAAGAGATGGTTTTATCACTACTTTCAACATCTGACCCATGAATCTGTAGGCTAATTCCATAAAACAGGATTACAAAATGATCTTTGTAATGTGATTCAGTCATCGATATGGACGCTAATTGTGAATAAAAATGCAATATATTAAGTAGAACTTTACCTAGAAAGTTACCTGGCTAACTGTATCCTTGCTTTGTGGAGTACCCCATCATATCTGTTTCGTACCATGTATCTCTAGACTTGATAAGTTTGAAAGTTATCCAGGCTGTAACTATATGCTTGCTTTGTGATGTACCCCATTATATCTGTTTAAATGTACCATTTATCTCTACATTTGATACGGTTAAAAGTTATCCAGGCTATATGTTTGCTTTGTGATGTAGCCTACCCTTTTGTATGAGTGTGAATATTTCAAGATAGCAGAAACAAGCTAGTTTGGCTTCATGTAAAAACTTAACCTCCACTCTAAAGCTCACTTTATTTATTTATTGTTTTGTCGTTAAATCTGTACAAAACGATGGTTCAGCACCCACAGTGCTTTTGGTTGCACTGTGGGTTATGTGCAAAATATTCTACTTGCTAACCCAAGGAGAGTTTAAAATTGGACAGATCTGCAGCTAGCCCTTTACATTGGTTTACTTTGTTTTTGCTTATCTATGCTTAATGGATGCTAGCTTCAGTTACAATTAATACAATTAATTTTCTACCTGTCAAAAATGGGATGAAGTTATCTTCAATGATGTACTATAATGATGTTTCAATTTGACTACAAATCAAAATGTTCATTTAATAAGTCTAACTATCAGAGATGCAATTAGTGAAACGTACATTTAAAATGACATGTGCACCAATCACAATCATTTTTCAATATCTGGAAATTCAATTAAGAATCTCACCAGACAGGCTTATAATATGATAAAAGGGCTCGCCTTATTTACTCTATAAATGGTAACCCAGATTTTAGGATAATACATTTTTTTGTGTTTTTCAATCTGTCCTGTTTTCTTTTTTTCTGCAGTATAATAAGATGCTTAAATTGCAACCAAGACCATGGATCAGTGTTTGTATGGACGCCTGCTTTTTGTTTGAACAACGTATTTCAGAGAATGAATCACAGCCAGTAAGTTAAGAGAAATATTTCCAATGTATGCAGATGAAATGAACGCATGAAAATAAAGTGTAACAAAAAAGCTGTAAATCATTCATATCCAGCAGTCTGTTTTAAACTGACTGTAATGGCCTTCACTGTGAGGTGGCTCTAACAGGGACCTAGAAAATGGAAAACCTGACACCTTTCTTCAAATCACTGTTGGGTAGCCTACTGGTTTCCGACACAAACTAGAATTACCACTTAGCTTCTCTTGCTTGAGCTGAATGTCCTTGGTCCACAACATGTTACTGGAAAATGCTTAAAAGCTACGAGCACTCCAGGCTCAGCTACTCTTGCTGTGCGACAGTCAGTTCCAATTCTTGTGAAGCTGCCTTTAGATTTAATGTTGCCTGGAGAAAAAAAGCTCCTGAAGGCTTGAAATGTGACTCTCACTCTTTTCACATCAGTTTTGTATAAGTATATTATATAGTATATTGTGAAATGTATAGTGTTGAACTCTTTCCTGTCACATTGGTGGATGTAGATTATTTTTCAGAAGCAGAAGATGAAGAATCTGCTTCTAACTGAAATAGAAATTCAAAACGTAACTCCATGTTCTGCATGTATCCTTTGTCATACACATATCCTTTGGTAAAACATCAGGGGGGTTATTACTAACTTGAACAGCTGAGATTGACTTAACATCATCCAAAAAGCACATGCCAAAATACTCACATGGATTCCAAGTGTCACATTTGGGGAAGAAAGACTGATTGTTTCAAAAAGGTGTGAAGAAATCCATTACTGTCAGAATGGGACATCCATCCCTCAGTAGACAGCCAGGACAGTGACTTCACTTCTCAGTATATTAAAGCTTTGTATTAATATCTCTGTCCTTCAATTTCACAGCAATTCATACTTCTATTATCCCAATAATTACTTACACAATGGTGTGACTTTACCACAGAGGTTTGAAGGCTGGATAATCCCTCTTTTTAGTGGAACATCAAGCTACCACAGAAGGAAGTGGAAAATAAAACTCAATCTGCAGCACTGGCTTGGTATCTATTGGTCAACTTGACACCTTCACTCGGTATGCATGAACATGGAGCCAAGAAAGGTAGTAAAGTTGTAGCTTATTGTATTAAATCAAATCTAGTTTTGTGATAGCCTTTAGTAAAAAAGAAAAATATCAGACTACATTTCACTCTTGATTATCTAGCACTCAAGGTTTTACAAAACTTAATTAAATGAGGCTTTAGTTCAACCATGTTGGTCAAATAAAAAGAATCAGAGCTTTTGACTGTGGTAGAATTGATTCGGCATGGTGTTGAAACAATTCTTTTATGATTGGATCTATTAAACTTGAGGATTATTAAAATCATTGAATTGAATTAGTTGTAGTTTAAATGTTAGCCCAGAGGAAACTCAACAAGGACTGTTCCAAAAGTCAGAACTGAACTGGGGAAAAAGGCGCTTAAGTTTGCTGCTCCCTTTGCTAGGAACGAATTACAAAAAAAGCTGAAACTTAACGAACTTCTCTCGCTGGACGCTTTTAATAGGAAGTTATATGACTTGGAGGCGGACACATCTGGCTGTAGATGTTTACATTTGCTGTTCAGATTTGTTATTTGTGTCTTTTAATGTCTAATCATGTATTTTTGTGTTTGAAAGATTGGCTGCTCGTTGTCCTTGTGAAACTCTGTTAGTTGTGTTGCTGCCTGTCTTGGCCAGGACACTCTTGAAAAAGAGACTTTGAATCTTAATGAGTAAATCTCAATGCAAAAAAAATGGACTGTAGACTATAAAAACATTTTTTTCTTTAAGGATAAGAAAGCAAACAGAAGACATTTGTTGTTGAAGGATTTCTCCTCACACTGAAAACAAGACGACGACTTCTCTGTGCTCTTGTTAATAATCTTACGGGAAGTTGAGAAGTCAGTTTCAAAAAGAGAAAGGCGTCTCACACAGTTACAACAAAGCCTGAAAGTCTTAGTTGAAACAAGATAACTATTTTTTTTCATGGTAAATGGACTTGAGCTTGTATAGTGCTTTTCTAGTCTTCTGACTATCAAAGCACTTTTACACTGCAGGTCACACCTACACATTCACACACTGATGGCAGAGGCTGCTGTGTAAAGTGTCCGTCAGTAATAGCTTAACCATTCATACACATTCATACGCCATCGACGAAGCAGCGGGAGCAACTTGGGGTTAAGTGTCTTGCCCAAAGATACATCTGATATGTGGCTGCACATGATCCACAGCCACCATTACAACAAATCCCCTTATCATTTATCATGTGGATAATCTCATTGAAATGGTCATACAGCCTCTTTAAATATAATTCAATGCATTGTTAGCATGAATAGCTATTATTAAAATGAAGGGAAACTAGATCGAGTAAGAGCATAATGTGACGTTTAACACCACACTGTATTCAAAATGCTTTCTTCACTGAATTTCCCTTTCCATGGTGTGTGATTGCTTAATTTAAAAAAAAAAAAGATGAATCCTCTGATTAAATCAAATGTCAAACCTTTAAATTAAGTCTTCTTGGTAGGAGGAATTCATCTCATCACTGTTTTATAAAGAAAACATTTATTTAAAAAAAATCATGTCACAAGATGAAATCTCTTCATTTAAAATGTAGACATAAAACTTCCTTTATAAATACACCTGAAGAGCTCAAGACTCAATCCTTGAAAACACACTTGTTAAAGCATTCATCTGTTACTCATCCAATCTCTCCTTGGTGAGAATTTTCTCATTAAATCTTTTAAAATGTCAATTTTTATTTGTTTGGATGTTTTTTATTTATTCAATATTTGCCAAATAGCTAGAAAAAAAAACCTAGTTATTTAATATTAAGTGGATTCCCCCTCCCTACTTTGCTATTCCTTACAAAAACAAACAGTTTTGTCGAGGCTTTTTCATGTCTTTGCACAGCCTGTCTGAGTCCCTGGAGCCGCTGGTGCATAAACGGGCAACAGAAAAACCGAGAGCTGCGTGCAGACCCAACACTCGCACTCCATCTCTCCATTCCAGAGTCATTATTCCACACTCCAGGGAGGCTCGTTAAAAACATTCTGGAGATGCAAACTTTCATTCCATTTGCAAGTTATCAGCGCGGTTTGTCACAGCCAAAGTGTTGTGATGTAGCTTTGGTATTCCCAAGAGGGCTCTGTCAAAGTGCCTACCCCTTCCCTTCCACTTCTTGCACAGCTCCAACTCACTGCACTCACAGTACCTCCAGCAGCGGCCAGAAAAGCCCTGATGACAATGATTAGATGTAAAAAAATAATCAGTGGAAACTCTTGAAAAAAGCATCGAGAGCTGTACGTAGCAGGCTAGACGGTAATAGCGTTAGCTCTTCAAGCCATCTCAAGAGCTTTTCTTCCTCTAGATATAGATTCAGAGACGTGCAGGTTCCCAGTAAATAGCAGCCTTTGAGTTGCCCATTCTTTATCAAACTAGGCCATCCATCCTTTGCTCCCAGTCGTTTGTACACAGCTATCAGAGCCCAACCACTGAAGAGGGAAAAGGACAAGCCAAGAGAAAGTAATGATGTTTGTGATGAGCCTCAGTGTTGACTCAAGTCAAGCTGCTAAATCCCTCGACTCTCACAGCCAGGCCATTACACACATTCAGTGTGGTCCCCCTGTAAGCTGGCAGAGGGGCTTTTAAAGAGTGAAAATGTTATTATTTCTGGCTATGGTGACCACCAGCTCACTAAACCTTGTCTGCACAAGTTGCACGTTTCACCATTTCAATTATAGCTCCTCTCACTCAATTTTGTAGTGCTAACCTTTTTGAGTCTCCTTGTTTGTTTAGCTGTCTTGTTTGATCTCTTCAAAGGAAAGCAAAGCCATTTTCTTAATGCATCGCTGCCTTCAGCCGCAAGATCTGAAAAGCGTGCGCGTGTTGCTTCTTCCTTTCAGTGTGACCAAAAGGATGTGGTTCTAACGAACACCCCACGGAAATGTTAATAAGGCTTTAAACTTCCTACATTGCCTTCCAGATTTGACAAGATAATGGGTCTAGAAGACTACTTATTATGTATCTGCAAGAACTTAAGTCTTTAAGTTATAGGTTTATCATTTCCATGTCACATCCATTTTTTTCTCCAGTGTCCTTTCTCCATTTTTTAAGCTTTTTTTTTTACATTGAAAGTTACAGTCAGGATATAGAAGGCAACATTAATCAACAAAACATAGGAAACTGCAACTAAATTAATACAAGAAACACATTAACTACTTCAAATAAACATGAAGTAACGGATAAGGTAAGAGATAAATCAGATACGTCACATTAAATAACCAAACTTAATAAACATTAAACCAATAAGACAAATGCCCTACTCAGACACTTTCATGCAGTTCATTGTAACATAGGATAGGATAGTACTTTATTGATCTCCAGAGGGGAAATTCGGGCGTTACAGCAGCACAGACAAGAAAGCTCAAAAATACACATTAAACAGAATAGATAAATAAAAATAAAAATAAAAACAGGGGGTATATACAGTACAAAATGAATGATGAAGTTGACTTGGGGGAATTGAGAATAGAGACAGTATTTGCAGAGAATGACAAGATAAAGTGACAAGTGATTAAAGTGACTTGGTATGATAAATAGCAGTAAGTTATGTAAAACAGCAGAGAAGAGAGGCTGTGTGCAGTTATATAATGTACTATATAATGTAGTATAATATAATATAATATAGTGCAATATGAACAATATAGTGTAATATAATGAAATGTCATATAATATAGACTAGTATAATAATATAATAAAAATATATAGAATGTACAGTATATATGTATATATATATTAACATATTTAACATATTGAATATATGTTAAAATATAAACTTTCTGGGCATCGGTGGCCTAGTGGGTAGCGCACGTGCCCCATGTGCGGAAGCTATGGCCCTCCAAGTGGACGACCAAGGTTTGAATCCAACCTGCTCCTGTACCGTATATCATTCTCCACTCTCTCTCTCTCTCCTTAATTACAGACTCTATCCACTGTCCTGTCTCTAAATAAAGGCACAACAAGCCCCCAAAATATACCTAAAAATAAAGATATTAGGCCTATATACTGTATATAGAAACGTTCAGGAAGGACTTGTTGAATCTTAGGATATGTATGTAAAATTTACAGAAGACAATGCGATTGATTATGTAACTTAAAGGTTTGTTTTTAGATTGAAATTTAGAGACCATGTCTTCTCCAAACGCTCATGTGGAGGAGCAGTGACACAAATAATGTATGGTCGTTTCTGGCTCAGTACAACAAAATGTTCATTTAACATCTATATCTGCAAACTTGGAAACTATTGGAAACCACTTTTTTTCTTACCTTTGTGGATCATTTTGTTTCTAATGACTCCATTATATTTGATGTATCCATCTGTGTTAATTTGTGCTTTGTGCTAGGGACCAGCTTCAAATATACCAAATTCACCGTATAAAATGAAAGTAAATAAATTCATTGAGTTCACATTTGCTTTGGTCCTTGTTTGAAGTGTATCACACAGTATCCGGGATATTGGGGCAATCTGGCCATCATTATACGTACAGGAGTCAGACACAGATACATAATAACCAGAGGTCGACACGTTCCTAAACGTTTTGTTTGATACTAAAATCGAATTAGCCTATCTCTATTGTCAATTTCAATGAACAATAGTAATACATTTCAGTTCACATTTGATACAAAAAGTTGCTATTTTCTGAGAAGGAATAAGTAACAAATTAATGATGTTTGTTTCTTTATGTAGTTCTTTGGTTCCAGAAAGATTTCACTTGTCATTTTATGTTTAATATTATGATGGTATAAAGTAGTGTTGTAGTCAAGACCACAGTAACCGAGACTAAGATATATATTTTTTTTTATTAGGTGCAATAAAGTGACAAACTGGTGATATACAAATGAGGCACAAAAAAAACAAACAGACAAGGTCAGGACAACGACTCCAAAATACAGTAAAAAAAATAAAAAATAAAATAAGACAAATAAAGACAGCAAAATAAGACATCAATAGACACACATCATACTACGAACAGAAAAACTACAAAACTATATGAGATACCTAAGAAAGGATACAAAAAGTGAAAGAAGCGATAGAGAGAGAGAGAGAGAGAAGGGGAGGGAGAGAAGGTGCTTAGTAAGGGGGACTTGAGAGGTGGAAGAGAGTTGAAGAGTTGAGCAGTGGTATGTGTTGAATATATTGATGTTAAACAATGTTGTGGTGTGAGAGGTGAGAGTTTGTGTAATGATTATGTTTTAGCGGAAGTTGACTGCAGCCGGGGTTTTGGGGTTGGTTTGAGCGTTATTCGATTGGAGGGGAGGATGAAGGGAGAGGCAAAGCTATTTTTTTTTTTTTTTCTTTTCTTTTCTTTGGCCGGGTCCTGCAGCAGCAGCCCCCAGACCCTCAGGACGGGACTTGTCGCTTGCAGGACCCGGCCTGTTCAGCGAGCACACATGAGAGGGAGGGGCCACCAGACCCAGCAGAGGGAAGCCTGCCCCCCAAATGCAGTAGCTGTAAAATTGCTGTTTTAAAGAGCACACACTTGAGAGGGAGGGACCACCAGACCCAGAGGAGGGAGCCCCCCCCCCCCCCGTATTGTTATTGTCATGCCCCTCCCTCTTGAGCATCCTCCCCAACAAAAACAGCTGTGGTGATTTGTTTGGGTGGTATGACAGAGTGTATGCGTGTGTGTGTGTGAGAGGAAAGAGCAGTACATATATATAAATAAAATAAAAAATAAAGGTGAAACAGGGATAATAATAATAAATATGTAATACTAATTATGATGATATGTTTTATGATGGATTGGAAGTAACATGTAGCCGAAAACTTTGGAAGAAGGGAAAAACAATAATAAAAAAAGAAAAGAAAAAGTAAAGAAAAAAAACAAAACAATCAAATAAAGAAAAAACATAAAAAGTTAGCATGATGGTGTTTTGAGTTTGAACAGATGAGATGATGCCTGATGTATATCGAAAGGAATAAAGGGAATAACATTGTAAATCAAAATAAATAAATAAAACAAACAAAAAGAGCAAAAAAATCAATCAATAAATAATGATGTAAATGACAAGAAAATACAAATTCTATGTTTCGTATCTAATAATGATTATAATGAAATTAAGTAAAATAATAATAATAATAATATGTCGTAGTTCAAGAAAGATAAAATATAACAGGGTGTTAAATGAAATAAGGCAGAAGTGTTGAGAGAGACTATTGATGTATTATCCACGGAAGTCACACAAATAAAAATAAAAGTAAAATAAGACCAAGACATTGAAGGGATCGAGACTGAGACAAGACAAACCATCTTGTGTGCAGGGGGCGTGTCACTCAGCAGATCGTAACACCGGGAAGGTTGCAGCTGTAACCTGGGGGAAAAATCTAACTACAAATAAATTGAATTTATATGTCGTTTTAGAAGATGGTGTTTTACTGTAATCACAGTAATGACTTCAAAAAATAGCCAATCAGTGGTGGTCTTGACTAAAAAATCTGGAGCCCGCAGAGTTTGAGATCGAGACAAGACCGAGTAAAAAGACTTTTGATTCCAAGAAGAGACTGAAACCTTCAAAAAGTGCTCTCGAGACCAAGACCGACCTCAAGTATTTCAACACTGATAAACTGGAAGAACAGCCAACTTGTGCACTATCTATTATCCTGCCTTTTATAACTCTTATTTGGGCATTTGTTTAGCAGTTATAACTATACTGTAAGTACAATCTTTAGTAGTAATTTTTTTTTGAATGATTTATAAACATATAACATGTGAAAGACCACAGAATAAAGTTGAGTGGGGCTCAGCAGAAGATTGTACAGTTTGTTCTTTCACTCGGGCAGCAGGCAGGCAGCTCTTAAAAGTTCAGACCTATAGTTGTCATCTTTAATTAAGCTGCCTCTAACAGGAGTATTATACGTGATGAATAACCTTGAGAATAATGGTTCCAGGGCCTCAACATTGAAAAGGCAGCAATGTGCTGACTGGCTCCAGGAGACAAAGCTGGTGAGAATGGCAGCGTTTCCTCCGGGGACAGAGAGAGACCAACAGGAGCTGAGCGGGGACAGCTGACAGATAGCAGCGTCTGTCAGCCTATAAACCAAAAAACTCTTCAGCCCTCATGGTTTTAAGGGCTTAGCTTCTCTTTCCTGTCACAGAGGTGCTCAGTTGTCCATAATATGACTGCATTGAGGTTGGGGGGGGGCGGGGGGGGGTTGCATTGCTTTAGGATGTTTGGCATGAGTTGATCCAAGGACAAACTGGCGGCATTTAGTGAGTCAACATGTTGATCCTCATTTCCATATTTCACCTGGGTGCTAAGCCGTAGCATTAGGGTGGTCTCTTATAAATACAAAAGCAGCAGAGCAGAAAAAAAAAACTGGGCTGTGTGTGTCACAATGCTACTTTAAATGCAAAGCAAACACATATCGCTTACATTCTGCACAAAACAAAAACAGTGTATCCTTTGTGCTCAGCACATCATGTAGTGGTCTGGGGGGAATTTTTAGTTGAAAGCTTTAATTATCCCTAAAGTCTTCTCATTCAAACTAACAAAAATGTTACCCCATCTCTCTCTGTTTTGTGACATTATTCAGAAGAGTTCTGCATTGCAGTCTGAGTCATGTTTACTGACCAAAGCCGCAGTGTGAAATCCAGAATAATTGCTCTCCACAACTCCCCTGGCATATCCTGGCACATTGTAGCGCTCTGTTCAATTCAAGCACGAAGTCTTACTGAGACAGAATATTTAAAAAATGAATTAAGTCAATGTTCTGTTCTTCTATTTTTCTGACATGATGTTCCCGCCATTGAAGAAAATGATTACTTTTTTTTCTGATTGCTTCAGGATGATGAAATAAAAACATGTTTAAAAAGTCACTGAGGGGGTGTAGACACCTCTTGCCCCAGTGTCACAGAGACGGGTTGAAATCTGTCATGCATTGAGATACACCTGTATAAAAAAAAACAAGGAGGAAAGCCTTGGGATACCTTCGGTGTATCCAGCAATTGCAAAATGGCAAATGTGCAAAACAAACAGATGTGTCAGGGCACAGGGTGCACAGCTCATTATAGCACAGCCTTCTCCAGTATGCAGCTATGCTCAGTGCCTGTGCAAAATGACACGCGGGGAGGAGCTCTGCTTGTGTGTGTGGTGTAGAGAGAGCCGGTGCTGGCAACAAGCTGATAACAGTCTCTAAAAGATGGCATTGCCAATGCTGTACACAGGAAGGGGTGGGGTTGGGGGGGGGGCGGCGTTATTGCCATTCAGCATTTGCACACCCTTAAATGTGTGCGCGCTCTCACATACAAATCTTAAAAGCAGCCGTGTTTTCCCCTGCTGGCTTGTCACTCTCCCAGATTGTTTCATGTTCTTTAGAGCGACTAAATAAAAACCAAAAAGCAAACAAATCCTCCTGGGACAGGAAGGTAGAGAAAGTACTCGTGTCAGATACTTTGTAGTTGTGCCTGTGTCTAATACTTTCTAGTCTGGTTTCTTCAAAATGGCACTTTCTGTTTGAGCTTGACTCTTAAAACTGTGAGAGACTTAATATGAGGAGGCAGCTTCTCTTAAGGACTTACTGCCATCTGTTGGTACTAAGTGAAACCAATTATCAGTCAATCACGTTCTCTGTGCTGTACAGTGTAGTCCTTTGTAACACGCATGCTGACTTCCAGTAGTATACATGACCGATTTTATGCAGCAGGGTCATTGTCAACCAAGGTGACCAAGATGTTTTTACTCTGTCATTCAGCGTTATGTTTACTTGTGTATTCTACTTCTAACCAAAACCACTCTCTGCACTCAGGGCCTCGGCAACTGTCTGAATAACAGCTTTTGAGGTAGTGAATACATTTCCTCTAGAAAAATACAAAAAAAATGGACAAGCATGCATGAATAAAGCTTTTCAACAGGAAAAAGATAAGAGTCTTGCTTCAACACTTCTGAGCCTGCTGGTGTATAAAGTGTGAAATATAGAAATTTTGGGAAATCAAAAGTTTCCTGATGGTCTAAATTCACCAGCTAGACATGAGGTTAAGAATGCACTCAAACTTCTGAATGTGTTCCGCAGCACAGCATTAATATGAATGACCTGTTTTTTTTTAAGACTTTGTAAAATTACTTGTAGTAATGAATGTGCACGGACCTTCGTTTTCATAACATCTTGAATCACCATCTCACTCTCATTTTTGCATGCCTGACTGAGCCATAATTACCATTTAAAGTGGGATAGTAGCGAGGTGAATGAGATGGTTGTTTGCACCTCAGGTCACGCATGCTACGCTGCCTTTCTTGATTACTTGATTAGGTGAAGCTTGAAGAGTCTAACCAATGGAATATATATATATTTTTTTAGTTTCTGGAACAGGCGCTGATCTGTGACACAACAGATGGAGTAACCTGAATTTTCTACAACAACTTTTCCGTATGATTAGCTGTGCATATATGACTCAAATCTCACTAATTCCCTGTAATAGCTCATAACAGATCTTATATGTATGCTCATACAACGGTTATTGTTTGATGAGGCAAATACAGCAGTAAATACAGTAATAATGAAAACCATTTATTTGAATTTATTTTGAAAAAGTCAAACTGTATGGTAAAGGAAAGGGGTACAATGCTAGAATGGCTCTGTTACAGGAGATGTATTGAGCCATCCAGTTTCATTTCATGGGGCAATGCAACAATAACCATTGCCGTTTGAAATGGCACATCTCCATCGCCAATGATGTATACAGAATTAAAAAAAAAACTGGCAAAAGTTGAAAGACTGTCACGTGATTGGCAGAAATTTAACGTTAGGTTACAAAACAGTTTGCCTTTCATGGGAGAAAGATATCATGGTTACACAGATGGGCCTCTGGGAAATAAGAGCTCCATGACTAAATATAATAGCTGTGAAATATGTCTCTAAACTGGCTAATTTTAAAGGGAACAGTCTATCCAAAAAAAAAAGAAAAAAAAGAAAAGCAAAGTCCCTCTTTGCCACCCGAAAGGGGTTATGATCTATTCAGCTAAATGTGACACTGTGACCAGCTCCCAAAGAAGAGTACAAGCATTGATTCAGAACGTAAAGATGTTAAAAATCAAATTTCTGAAAGCCCTTACATTACAGTTTAACTAGATATGAGGAGGTAGGGAGTAGAGCAGGGGGGGGGGGGGATAAAGACAGACTTCTAATGCTATGTTAATGTAAAAATACATATCATGATGGTGTTTATAGCTAGAGGTCCTCAGTCTGCCTCCTCCTCCTCAGACTCAGACTCTGGAAGAAAAAAAAAAAAACCTCAGTCAAAATTCTGCTCAAACATCTATGCCCACTAAGATCACCCCCAATGTCATTTACACAAGGATGGGGGACAAAAAGAAAAAAAGGCATCGAATACAGTGGGCAAAATCAGACACACCAACAAGTTATTCAGCACAAATGAGATGCGGCACAAACACATTTCATATTTTGACAACCTACAGGGTGGCTACGGGAGGAAGAACGAACAACAGAGACTCACATAGACAGAAAAACAGGGTGACTGTGAGTTGCCTACCTTCCTCTGCGTTCTTCAGCCATTCAACAAACTTTTTCATCTGTTCAAGGAAAATGCTCTTTCCTTTGGCAAGGTGGGCTTCGTTGTACCACTTAAGAATTGCCTCCTCACTCACACAATCCGCTAAAAAACAGAAGAGAGAGAACATGTAAATATTCCATTCAAGCTGAGGCCATGTCTGCAGGTGCGTGAAAAAACAAAACTAATACCGGAGGCAGGTGCACAGCGACGTCGGTCTCAAACTTTTTTCTGTAATCATTGGCATCTGGCTTCAGTCTGATGTATTCTTAGCTTCCCACTATAGCTTTGACTTCTTTTAACATTGGGAGGTTGTGAAAAGGAGCCTTATGTTTGCGTAGGACTCACCTTTGTAGAGCAGTACGACGATTTTCTGGAAAGCCTTCATGAAGTGGATGTTGTCATAACAGTACTCCTGGATCTTCAGCAGGAGAGTCAGTTCAGAGAGGCCCTGGGAGGTAAAAGCCTTCAACAGTGGGCTGTATTGCTGAGAACATAGAACATAGGCGTTATGAGAACAGAATATAGGAGTTGTATACAAATTGTTACATTTTCTGTAAAATTAAAACCATTTTCCGTCCTCTACTTCATATTTCTCTGATTACTTCCACTTTGCTGGTGGAGTGGCTTTGGGTTAGTAAATCAATTTTTCTCTTTTAAGTTCAAAGCCAACAGCAGGGCTTGATTTTAAAACATCCCTAAGGCACAATTTTAGAGAGAAATCTGTATGTTTCTTTAGAACTCTCATTTCTGAGTGCGTGCTCAAGACTGCCACTAAGTCAAGGATCAAGAGAGCCGTATACGAGGGGCATTACCTTTAAATGTTTGATGGCTTGTTCTGTGACCAGCTCCTCTTTCTTGTTCCACTCCACCAAGCTCATAATGCTGGACCAAATTAGTCCAATCATCGTCTGCTCAGAGATGTTGTTCTTCTTGATTTCCTCTCGGACGTAGGCAATGATCTGTAAGACCCGAGCACACAGACGGAACAGACATTATTTGCAAAGCAGACAAACCGTGGCCGGCATATACTTACTATGCGTAGGCCTATGGCTGATCAAATCCTGCTGAAAACTGTGAGATAAAAACATTCAGACTTGCAGGAGACGATAACATGTTCATATTGAGCGGATTTCAGTAAGTTGTCTTTGATTTCATGCATCTTTTTCTTCAGCACATTTCATGACAAAAAGGGACACGGTTTAAGAAGAAAGCTTCACAAGTTGCCATCCTCAGGGGCGCGATAAACGAAGGGGGACTCTGTTAATGTAGAAGGAGCTGGAGAAACTAAAAAGACTTACATCTTTGAGTGGGTCCCCGCGTGACATCTGCTCCTGAAGCTCTTTCTGCAGCTCCTTGCGAGCCCCTATGGACTGCTGGTTCCTGGCAAAGTCCGAAAGCTCCTTGAGCCCGGCATCTGTGAAGTACTTAGAGAAGTGCTCACAACTGCGCTTGTTGGCAGGGAAAAGCTCCTGAAAAAGCACACAATATCAATGTCAAATATTGAGGCAGATCCTGGCCGGAGAAGCCTTCTAAAGCATTTAAAAAAAGCCTTTGTTCATTAATTACCTGAGTTTTGCATGCAACTACAGGTTGCAACTCTGTGAAATCCATGCGAAATCTGTGCATCTACTTTCATTTAACGCTCTTACTTTGGACAAACAAGAGAGTTGAACCCATACAGGGTGTTAGCCTTCTTAAGAGATATTAGAGATGTCATTCTCACCATGAGCCTGTTGTCCATGCCAACCTTTCGGAGACTGGCAGCAACAGAGCTGATGTCCTTTTCAGTGAGCCAGGATTTGAAGAGTTTTACAGCGAAGGCTGCCGAAACACCTGAACAAATGCAAAAAAATGTGAGTCAGCTGTTGCTAACAGACCTGCCAGGATAAAGTTGGGCCTGAGTAATACTTTGGTAAACAGCTCCACAGGATGCGATTAGACAGGTTTTAACGGGAACACTGCCTGAAAAAACAATGATGCAGACACCAGAGTAAGTTTGGAGCACAGGTGTATTGAATATTAATCTATATCTAACCCTAATGCTTTTTGATTTCAGTGAGTTCATTTCAGATAAAGTTTAAAGAATGTGAAATAGATAGCAGATGCCTTCCATCTATCAGAAGATTTTAAGGGTTGTGTTACATTTAGTCATATGGCTTATTGCACGATGCTCAATCAAACGTTTTTGCATCCTCTTTTGTCCCCTTGAACAAGCGGAGGGCAACTCTGTCACCCAGTCAAAGCTAACAAATCTTGACCGGGCCAACTTCATCAGGGCCATCAATTCACACTAATGATAGCTTCATTTATTCAGCATTTATGTAATATTTTCATGCAGATGTCAAATTAAGTGAAGGTTGCCTCTCAGCAAAATTTCTTGCAGTGGATAAAACTGCTATATTTATGTATGCTGCAGATGTGCAGTCACTTATCCATGTGTGTGGGCTGATCACCAAAGACAAGATACCACCAATATATTAGAACAAGTTTTTAAATGTTTTCTATTACATGATTGGCCAACTACATAGCGATAACCCCACTACTCAGTATATATTTTTGAAACTGTTCATTAGGGGTTATACTTTTTTAATGTAACATACTAACTAATCCCTGAGGGAAATTCTGGTAAACACTCTGACATGCTTCTCACACACATAGGCCCAAATTACACACATGCACAAACAGGACCTGTGGACATGCATTAGCGGAGAGATGTCAGAGTGGGGCTTCTACACACTGCTACGAAGGGAGTGCACCAGAGCGGTTGGGTCTGGGGTTAGTGCCTTTCTCAAGGTCACAGAGAAAGTACACTGGGAAGTGCCCTTGCACCTCTCCAGTTACCAGACCAAATTCAATATTATGGTCCGCACAGTGAATTGAACCGCCGACCCTCTGGTTCCTAACCCATGTCCCTATGGACTGACCTACTGTCGCCCAATTATTATTATTCATGACATTTCTTGCTGGTTCTGTTATTTCTTACAGAATAACAAAACCAGCTTTTAAAAATCCAGTATCGGAAGGATTAAGTTAAGAAAAGTGTGTTCTGATTTGGAGCACTTGTTCCTTAAAAGAGCAATATGTAACTCTGACATGTCGCGTTTAGAATTGGTACTGCAGACCAAATTCAAAACATTGGAGAGAGCCGTCTCCCTCCGCCCCCTCCTCCCTAGAGTCGATGTACACGGGAGTTGGCATGTCGCGCACATGGAAGCTTCAGTGTTTAGCCAGCTCTGCGTCAGTTTTTAAACCTTTCTGCGTTCTAACCTCTCTCTATTTTTTTAAAACCATAACCAATATTAATCCTACTTTTACAACGTTTCTAGTCATGGAGCTGATTAGAAAAATGCAACCTGTTGGTTTGCCGTGAGAACTGGTCTCATATCTGGCAAACGGAGGGGCATCCAAAACAGACGTGTGGGGGTGCCTAAAAACTGCACTATCTTCTCTGGTCCAAACAAATCCAGAGCATTCAGGACCAGAATCTAAAGTTAGAAGGAGGACTTACTGGCTGCTGCATTGTTGTCAGATAATTCTGCACTTCAACAGAGAAATGTTTCCCTAAAGTCCCTGTAAAGTAAAATCAGCAATACATTCTTCTTTTGTATAAAAAACTTTTTTTTTTTTTTGGTTTACAGGGACTTTAATGTCTGATGAAATAGTAAGGTCATTTTATTATTTACCAGTAATTAAGTAGATATCTTACAGATTTCTCCGTTAAGGGTTGTTCTGCCTGTAAGTTTGTAAGCACGTTTTCAGTTCTATGTTTTACTGACTGGCAATTATAGCTACAGTGATTTATTGTGATTTACTGAAATGATTAATTTGTGAGAAGGCATTTTTTAAACTCTCTATTAATTGAAATTATAAGCCCAAGCCAAAAAATAACCAATGAAACATCTAGCCTTCCTAAACATGGCATCAATAATTACCACTCAAATTTTCCATTTATCAATTCATACTGGGATATAAGCTTTTAATGTGGCCATGCAGTGCATAGAAAATTCAATTAACTTAATTGAATGACTCACACTATTCTGGGATTAACTAAATGAACGTGTCTCTCTAATACTACTGATGTAAAACATGACTAGTAATTCTTATTGCACAAACTGAAGGCATACATTAGTCTGTAAATACGTGTCAATTTCATTTCGTAATGTTTGATAATTGTTCATTGTTAGACAACAGCCTGTACGTTAAAAGTACCTGTAAGAGGTAAAAAAAAAAGTTTTGGAATCAATTTAAAAATTATCCTTCTCCATCCTTTTCAAAACTTTTTTCAGCCCAACTTCTCATGCCTATGAACAATCTGCCGAACAACAAAACACAACTCGCCTACAAGGCAGAAAATTGGGTACCTTCTTTGACGAGGTTCTCATTGAAGAGGCTGCTAAGAATGGATGCAGAGATATTGCCGTTGGCTAACAGAATCCCTGTTAGCATGGCCAGCTTGTTGCGCTCAGACTCTGTGAAGCCCTTGAGAAACAGCAGCAGCTGCCAAAGAATAAACATAAACACAAACCTGTAGGCTGAATTGAGTCAGACATACAATACACTCATGTGAATGTTTTTTTGCGTGAGAATCTTGTTCATGAGTTTAAACTCATGACCTGAACAGGCACTATGTGTTCTTGTAAAGACGCCTCTAGCAAACACAAACCTTTTTGATCTCCTCCTCAAATCCTTTCTCCAAGTATTTGTAACGCCTGATGAGCTTGTTAAAGACCTAGAGGCCATTAAAGAAAAAACAGGTTCATTTATTTGTATTATCTATACTGACTAAAAGACAATGTTCTTGAATTCCATGAAATAGCAGAGAAAATGTATCCGAAATGGAACAGTTACCTGTGCATATGCCTGCATGGTCTCTATGTCCTCGTTTGCTTTGAAGAGACAAAACTCAGTGGGGGTCACGTCATCTGATAAGGTCCCCCCTGGGGCTGAAAGAAAACAAACACATGTTCTTAATGTTATGAATCTCATGCGTCATTAATCAAATTAGTTGCTTTACTTTGCATTTGTGTCTACAGGTGCATTAGGCTTAATGATGAACAGAACGGTTTTTCTAGGTAGAATTATTCTAATGGCACACATTAATTATAATAAAACTGATAATAACCATTTATTTTATTAAAAGTGGATCAACTACGTAGAGTCCTGCCTCTTACCCAGCATCCCACCAGCCACCAGGATGTCGAACAGAGTTTCAGCATAGCGTCGGTAGTCAAGCTTGGCACCAGAGGCATCAAGGAACTTTGCGACAGCTTCCAAATCAGTGCCAGTTTGGTTCAGACCTTGTATGATACTTTCCTGAAACTGGGAGGGGTCAAACCTCTCCTTTTCATCTGTTGACATGCCAACAATGCACTTGAATTAATCCTATGCTTATCATGTTACTGGCAAAAATAGACTCACATTTCTTGGGTGACAGTGAAAAAAGAATCGTCAATCGTCAATCGGCAAATGTTAAATATCTCATCGGCGAACAATTAGGCATGGCTTACAATGAACATATCTTTCAATATTTATTGAAAGTGTGTCGACCTTTTGTATTCAATGTTGGGGAGGAGCACTGTCCTTACAAAATAATTACAAACTGGACAAAGTTGTTAAACTAGGCAGCAAGATAACTGGGAAGCAAATGTACAGCATTTCTTTCCTGACAGACCGGTACACACTGAATTTAGCCATCAAGATTACAGCTGACCCTCTGCACCCCCTTTGGTGTGAGTATGAACTCTTGAATTCAGGGCGCAGGTACAGAATGCCCAGGATGAGGACTAAAAGAGGCATTACATCCTTTGTACCGCGCAGTATTCAGCTGCTTAATAAGAACTGATTATACAGGACGAACTCGGCACTCTGCACTTTATTTAACTTGCTGAAATCCCCTCATTGAATCATGTGATGCTTTAGTGTGTTCTTATGTGCTGTCCTGTAAATTTGTGTGTGTATTGTGTTTTTTAGCTCTCTGTGCAAGGCAAATTCCCCTAGGGGCAATAAAGGTTTCATTCATTCATAACATTTCTCTAACTGAGATTGTGAGCAGGGAAGATGGGGGGGACAGAAATGTCTGTACTATGACATTTAAGGAAAAAAAAGGTGTTGCTGGGACTTGACAAAGAACCAAGTGGTTGACAACTAACAGATGTAGATTCAAAAGCACCTTTTTGGGGGGAGGCAGAAATGTATTCCCTAACTTACAAAGCTCCTTACCTCTTTTGCGGGTTTTGAAACGCTGGCCTGTAAGCGTAGGCTTCTGCTGCCTTTGATTACTCATAAAAGACACTCTGGAAGAAAATAGGGAGCGGAAATGAGATCAATATAGACAGGACACTCAAGTGTTTCACTACTACTTAGAAAATAAATTATTAAAGAGCTTTAAAAATGGCGGAAATAACCCTCAAGACAGTGAAACACGACGTTGTGATGAGGTGTGCGTCACTTTAAAAGGCTTACAGTCACACATACAACCAAAGATATAACGAATCTGACACCAACCATTGTCTAATGTTCTTTGCCACACATATCTTTGGAAGCATGTAATCACATTTGCAGGACATAACCCACATTTTTATGAAATGTTTATGGCATACTTAGAAAGAGAGCTGTCGATACAGGAACAATCACAAGTAGGCTAGCTTTATCCACCGTTACTTACAGCCTGCAGATCTATTATACGGTATTACGGTGACTTACTTTCCTAAATACGTTCTCGCGAGATTTGTCAAAATGTCACAAACGATGACACTACGGGTTGTTAAATTGTCTGACTAACACAAGCTATCTAAAGTTAGCATAAGCTTTTCTTGGTGGCTATGACGCAGTGCCGCAATTAGCAAAACTGTATTACCATTGTCTCATTATATTACTTAAAAACAGACGACAGCTTACCTTAATCCTCTTAATGAGCAAAAACAATCCGTGAAATAAAATCGAATACCTCTGGACTCCACTATAATCAGTAGCAGGGAAGAGGAAAGCGTTAACGCTACAGCGCATGCGCAGTTACACGGAAGATGTGGGTCATTACACTTCGGTGGGTTTGGGGGGGGGGCGGGTGTAGTTCACACGCTATTCAAAACTGATAATAACCTGATAGCGAAAATAATACAGGCTCGTTTTTTTCGCAGTTATAATATTTAAATAATATGAGGTTCACTTCTTCTCTGCCTATTTCGCCAAATGGTATAATACGAAATAAAATATGTAGATGTAACCCCCTGTGTCGTTGGTTAGCGCGTAGCCTAAATGATAAGAAGAATTGTTTGACCCTCCAAAAAAGGTTTGCAGCAGGAACCCGTTTACTATCAGTGAAAATGAGTGTTAAGTCTCTTTGGTGACGGATCAAACAAATACAAAGTTAAACGTCATTAAACAACAGGTCAACAAGTCGTTGCTATCTAGTGTTAAGACACAGGATGGGGATGTTGTGCTGTTGGATGGATGTGTATCCGTCAGTGGGATGAAAGGAAAACTTTAGTGTTGCGTTACCGTGTAGCTCGTAAATCTTTCTTCTGATTCAGAAAACTTCATGGAGCTTCTTTTCATCCATGGTTTCACCAAGTCATACTGTTTCACCCTTCATAACAAAAACAGCAACTTGGGTCAACATCCTATTTTATATAGCCTAAATTGAATTTAAAAAAAAAAAACAACACATAAAAAACCTAATTTTGGCTCATCAGCGAATTCAAATATGTCAATTTGCGAAAAGTGTCTCTCGTCTTTTGAAAGTCGACTCTCTTGGTTAGTGAGAATAATGCAATAGAGATTTAACGTTCAGTAGGAGTGGGAGGTGTCCAAATAATCACACATTAATGATTCATATAGGCTAGATTCACTATGAGTGTCTGGACAAAAAAAAAAAAGTAATATTAATATTTCCGACAACATTTGAAAGCATCACCTCCCCCCCGACTCCCCCTCACTGGAGGTGATTAGGGGACGCTGGACTAGCCCAGAGACGCCGCTCTAGCCACTCCCTACGCCCGGCCGGCGGACCCTGCACTCTCATGTCCATCCACAGCTCCCATTCAAAGTGCTGAGATCCAGATGAGAGCCCCATCCAGCCTCATCTAGCACGGCATTCGAGTGAAACAAAAACTTGCGGGGAAGGGCTTCAGGAGCAACTCCAGACTTGGGGAATCACCTCTTTGGATTCCTACTTTTTGTCCGAAGAGTGGATTTAGGACGATAGGGAGCAACTCTTGCTGAGATAAAGAGGCAAGTTTGAAATCTTCAGTTGTGTTTATTGTGGTTAGAATTAATTTAAAAAAAACAAACTCCGGGTATGTTTTTGGTGGCTACTGTGTTGCACTAACTTTTCTCCAAAAGTTAACTTCACACAGGAGCGAATGTTTTGACCGTCTGCTTCCCAACTCATTCATTCCTCCTTACTTTGTTCAAGAGGGGGTTGGGATTAAAAAAAAAAAAAAAAAATCTTTGTGAACGAAATGTTATTGTGAGAGAGGCTAAAACTGCCAAGTTTGCATGTCGGAGTTTCGTTGCGTCTCTTTGTCTCCTTCTTAATCCTGACCGAGGCTCATTAAGCAATGTTAATGAAACGTGTGGTCGCTAATTGCTCACATCTGCGGCTTTAAGCACCATCTTTGTAGTTTCAAGGGTTATCGCATGCAGATCCACTCGCACAAGACAGTTGGCAGATGTGTCAACTCTGAGTACACACAAAGAGTTCAGTCTTTTCAGAGTGCACTGATATCAACATCGAACATATTTAGCGCTGTGCTCAGAGTGTCCTGCTCAATACGTTTCCCCATCTCACCGAACAATGTGTGAATGTCATGCCCTCTGTAAAATGGGCGTTTTAGCCAGTTCTGTAGGAGTAAATGGAAACAGAAAACCTCCACTGTGGGGTCTTCTGATTTGATTAAAATGATATCCTCTCTATGATCTGTGGATACACTTGGATCTGTACTTACAGCAAAAAAAAGATCAATGTCAGCCTTTAAAGTTGATAAACTGTCTGATGGTGGGTTTACCCTCCAGTACGCCCCTGGTTTCGAAAAGATTTTTTAATGCGCCTGACTGGAATAAATTACTGGCCAGCATGGGCTGAATGAATAAAACTATTCACCTCTCTGAGTCTATGAGTAACATCCCAAAGTTCCTTCTTGGCAGAGGTGACCTGCTTTTGCTCTGCTGGGATCCCCCATGGGACCCAGCCTTCAGCTTATACAATCCAACAAGGAGAGGAATACATTATGTGAGCAAAAAAAAAACTATACTAGATGGAGAGGAAAACTCCAATGTTCACAATGTTAACATTACACTGTATTTGCATTAGATGAAAATAGAGAAAGTCCTTGTACAGAAAGAAAATTGGGGCTCTAAATCGCGACAGAGTGCCTCTCTAAACTGCTCTATGAGGGTGTTAGAAGAACATGATTTAAAAACATGAATTAGATGAGACTGCTTTTTTCTAACTGGAAACAGAAACTGTGGTGGGACGTTAAAGCTATGAGTCAAGGCTGTGGAAACTGCTCAGTCTAAACACAAGTTTACCTAGACTTTAGCTTCTTTTCCTATCCCTTGTTTTTTATGATACAGTAAAGTCTGTTTACAGGTACAGTAGGCCCTTCATATACTTATTAATAATCAGGCCATAACTGCTTTAGTTTTACACATTCAGTCTTGTTATGCTTGTTAAACGGGCTAGTTTGTCCCCTTTAGTTTTATTTTCTTATAACACTGTTGCTATGGTTTCCCTTTTTTTTTTAAACCTGTAGTTCTATTTATGAACTTACAGGATCAGATACAATTATTTTTTTTCTTTTAAAGGATGGTGTCTTTACTTCTGTGGTTGTCCTCAAATATGTCCTGCCTCTATTGGCCAGAGCCTCTGTCAGGGGGAAACCAGATGGGAACTTTATTACACACACTGATCAAACAGACTGTGATGTAAGCTGACTGTGAAAGGTAGTGTGTTGTAAAGCCTTCAGAGTTTCAGATGGACTCCTGGAAAAAAGTAACAACCGTTTAGCTCAGACTTGGAAGGCGGTAGAGTGTGGGACTTTTGGCCATTGTACAGTAGCTCTCTTCAGAGTGAGCTAGTTGGCTGGCCTGGTTTAAGTTGCAACCAGTGCCTTTTTTTTTTATTGTGCCAAAAAAGCTCTTCATGAACACTTTGGGCTGAGATGCTGGGGTCTAGTGCAGTGTGTGTATAGAGGACCAAAAGTCCCCAAGCCAGTGCCATGGTGATGAATGGTGTTTGCACTTGTCTGGCCGTGCAGCTTAGTGTAGTGAGGCGTGTGTCTTGTGTTAGCTCTGAATCAACACATTAGACAGGGTCACACATGTGTAGCACCACTGACTGGACCATGGCAATCCTCCAGCTTAAGAGTCTGGGTTTGCATCATTCAGAGTCCTATGAACGATAGTTGTCATTTTAAATTCAGTGCCTCAGTCATTGCTACGACCCTGATCTCAAACTGTTAATGTAACTTTGGAGGTCAAAACTGACTGACCTCACAAAGTCAATGTCCAAACAAAGAACTTTCTCCATGGACTGTTTGACTCTTGTGAAACTTGACTTTTTTTTGGTCTCCCCTTGCAGCTACAGTAATAACTGTGCTTTGAGCTCACTGTTACTCTGTTCAGTCCAGCACAGCTGCTTTCTCCATTCACTTATGGGAAGCCTAGCCAGACCGAGTGTTAGACTGCCTGTTATGCAGACTACGCTGACGGTGCTTTTGCAGAGCAGTCTGGGGAACATTTAAGTGCACTTGTGCTGTAATACACTAAAAAGTTATATCCTCGCAGGGTTCTCCTGTGTGCATTTTATTTGGTAGCTGGTAAACAGATCATACAGTGGAGTGTTGACTTACTATAATTGTACAAATCCAACAGACCGGAAGGACTTTTAAGTTAAACTCTTAGCACAGCGTGTGCTCTATGGCTAATAACATTTTTGAAGGTTTGAAAATAATTGCCTGACTGACTAGTTTAGCTGGAACCTTTTTTGTGATGCTTGTTAAAAGTTATGTGCCTCATGTATGATGAGGTGTAAATTACATTTGTATATAGGCACATTGCTTTAAAGCCCTATTTCCAACAAGCATTCTGGTTCGGTTTAGTTCGATACAGTAAAAATTTGCCCCGTTTCCACCGAGCGGTCCGGTTTGGTTCGGTCGATACCCATTTATTGGCGTTTCCACCGTCAAAAGTTGGGAATGGTACCAAATTAAGGGATCTGTACTGTCCTACTTTTGGGGTGCCAAGGTTACCAATCCGACCCTAAAGGGTCCCTTGTTTACTGTGTCCCTGTTCTTCTTGAACGCTTAACTCAATTAATAGCGGGCTGGGCTACAATGTGGTTGGCTGCTATGACGCAGCTATCTCCATCTGGCGTACACTCCGCTTACCAAATAAGGGTATGGTTGGTTGTAGAAACGCAAGCAAGATCAAGGTTTACTGTACCGAACTGAACCAAACCGTACTGTATCAAACCGCACTGCTTGGTGGAAACGGGGATATTTATTGGCGTTTCAACGGTCAAAAGTTGGGAATGGTTCCAAAATAACCGATCTGTACCAGACTACGTTTTTCCTGCTCTTCCGTTCGGGTACCAAGCCTGCCAATCTGACCTTAAAGGGTGGAGCAAGATACACTGCAGTCCGTTGATTGGTAGATAGAATCATCACTTACCCTGCGACAGTGGTAATAATGGACAAACATAAAAGGTTTAGATATCCTGTGGATTTTGAGGCAGTATAATTTTAAGCCACAGCGACCTACAGCCTTCTCTCAAACAAAGATTGTCTTCTTCTTGTGATCTACAAGATAAGAAGAAAGAACACAAAATGCTGGACATTCTCCATTGTTACCCTTTGTGTATTTTATTTATCCCTTTATTGGCAGGCTACACTGTATCGCCCTACTTAGATGTCACTCTATAACGTAGATGATGCCGCTATCGCCATCCAGCTTACACCCTGCCTAATGTTCCTGTCCAACTAAGGGAACGGTTGGCTGTGGAAACACAAGCAAAATCAGAGTTTACCATGCCAAATTGTACTGATCCAAACCGGACTGCTTGGTGGAAACGGGGATAATTGTTACACTTTGCTATGCTAACCGTAACCCCTTTCTCCTTGTGATAGTCTTAACCAAAACCTAACCAAGCAAACTAATTCAATTATGTTGAAGCCAAAGTCATTTGCTGAAATTTGTATATATGATTATAAAGTTAAGAATATGACAACCACAGATTATTTTTCTTAATCTATATTTATATATATTTTTTTAATGTTTCAGTAAATTCCCAGTTTAAGCCTTTGTCCCAAAGCTTACTCTACCTAATAGTCTAATTTACTCTTAATGTTGAACTATCTGAAAAAGGTATTTGAAACACCAAATATATCACGTGCCAAAAATCTGATATTATTGTTATAAAAAGAGCCTCATGCACATAACGCCCATCATATGAAATCTCATGTATTTGAACTGTTCCACTGAATCTGTTTAAGAAAATGATGTATCAGGAGCTCTGGAGCTAACCCATCAGACATGTATTCACATCTCCCGTCTGGTCTGTTTTCAGTCTAGGTTTTGTATGCTTAGGGGATTAATCACGGTATGGTTGGTGGATCTTTTGTCAGTCTGATTGCCAGCTGTAGGCTCATGTTTTTGCAAATCTACCAGCCTCTCTCTCTCTACTGTTTGAGCTGTGCATTGTAAGTGAGCACATTGTTTGGGTTACGGTTTTATGTGTAACCAGGGGACATTGTTGTTTGGCATGACAACTTGCATATGTGTGCAATTTTGACGGAATGTAAATCATCAGATTGCAGCAATTTATTGCAAAACATTTCAAAGTGTTTTCAGTCCTTTTCAGGAGATCTGCATCTTATCAGGAGATTCCACTTTCTCCGGCAGTGGCTCTCTCGCTGCCCCCCTGAACTGCTGTCCTGTCTCTCCTGGTCTCTCCTGGTCTGTCCTGGTCTGCTCTCTGGCACTGCCCCATGCCCCGCTGCTGCTCCATTAGGGAGGGTTTTAATCCCCATCAGTGCCAGCAGCAGCAGCCTACAATGTTGTGACTCCTCTGCCCCGTGACAAGGCCAGCTTGATCTGTTGGGAATTTACTATTACGCCGCATAATAGACTTTTATTATCATTTGTTTGCACATGGACGCCTCTGTGTTCTCAAACAACCGCTCCTAAGGTAGAATGACGCCAATCCTCCGTCAGAGGGGCTCACACGATAGCCAATTTGCTTTTCACAGACCACATGTCATGGCAAGCTGGCTTTTTTGATTGCGTCTGACTATACTGACCATTTCAATAATGATAGCCACCATGAAATGCTAATTTGTATTAAGAGCATGCACAAGCAAATATACATATAGCAGATAACAGCTGGTTTATTAGCTTTCTGTCCTGTATTTTTACTGCTCATGTTGTTGCCTGCTCGGCTGTTGACTTCTGGTAGAGTGACTTCTCTCCTTGCTAAAGAACAGAAATGAACACGTGGGCCTGTAAATAATATATGCACATTTAATGTTTTATTTTTTCCACGTTTTCCTCAGTGCCTGACCTGGCTTGGTAATCTAGGTCAAAGTCGGAGGCAGAGAGCAAATCGTGTCTCATAATATTGTTTGTGACGTGCATGAAAATCCCAAGTCTAGCCCCCACATCACTTTCAGGCTTTCGATGATACAATCTCTCTGTCATGTTTTGTTTTTATGTTCAGCGACTTGGCTCGTCTAAATACAGAGCTTTAATCCGTGGGAATTATAGATCAGACTCCCCCATTTTTTAAAAATTTAATTCACTGACTTGTACTGTATGCAGTATGTAGGATCAAAACAGTGACTCAGTAGTGCCCTTCTTGCGACATTCAAGGGTTATGCCTGTGTGCGCTCTATCAGATAGTGCCAGCATGCTGAATATTGCGTGACACCAAGAGGAGGAAGGTCAGGCTGCTTAGTGCCACAGCAGGTATTATGTTTAATCTAAAATGCTGTTAGCTGATAATATTTAATGGCTGATCCAGGAAGTCCTGGGGAAATTATTTTGGGATACTCTTCAAATGAGTTCCTTTCCATACCCATAATTGTTGCATTTACTGCAAGGAGACTTCAGAAAAAGCTTCATTCCCCTTAGTACATTTATTTTCCCATCAGAATCTTAACTTTTGATATTTTCTGACACATTATAGGTCAGCATAATTCCAAACCGAAATGACTTATAAACTACCTTCACCTACATAGGCACGAGTGCCAGTCACGTTTTGAAGAGCACACTCACTTTAGGAGAAATGCCTGCAGACAGACGAGGCTTTCTATAAATTTTGCCACATCACTGATTTGTGAGATTTAGATTTGAGATTAATAGCAGCTAAACCATGCGACGCTTACCTCCTAACATGCATCAAAGAGATTTAATCAATCTCTCCGATGTGAAATGAATCAGAGAGATTGATAGAGCGGCAGATTTCTAATCCAGTTCTTCAGAGTTAACCCTCGAAGGTACATGCTGCGGCAATTTGTTTATCCTGATAAAAGTAGCTGAACTTAAAAATGAACCTTAAAAACAAAATCACAGCAGGAGTTTTTTCGTGTATGATTAGGCAAAGCACAAAAAAAATATCAGTTTTAACCCACATTGACTGACTTTAGACTGACTCATCTCTCTACCACTCAGCAGTGAAGATAATCCTCTGGGTTTAATCAAGGCTGTCAGGTTTTCTCTCAGTCTCTCTCTCTGGATCCAGTACAACAGTTAACAGCAGGCTGCAACTCTTATTAATGGGATTGTGTGACTGGCTGCCTAGAAGCCAGCTCCAAATCTGGGGTAGTGGGTTATCAGCAGAGGAGCTGAGGGCATCCAGCATCGAGGCTGCAGACAGATACGTGGTCAGACACGCACAGGCTCTCGGGCCACGTGGACACATGATGGTGTTTTCCCCCGGGTCACAGAGAGGCTTCGGCTTCTGCTTACACTGAGGAGAAGAAAGCTATGTCTTTTAAAACTTTTGTAAATACAGAACACAATAAATGCACTTCCTGTCCTGTAGTAGGTTTTCAGTTGCTGGATAGTTAACTGCTGTGTAGTAATTGTTTTAACTCGTATTGATTAGTTACCAGGCAAATGCATACACTGTCTGTCAATCTGAGCAGCCTATCCCTGGATTTACCCAATGGTTTGTCATTTTTAGTTCCTTTAAATGCATCTACATGTTGGATTATGTAGTTGTACTTACATAAATAAGTTGATTGATTAAGATTGATGCTCCATGCATTCCTCTATTTAACTAAGGTAACAGAGTTTAACTTACAAACTCTGGAATGCTGTAGCAAAGCAGCAGCATTATGAAGCCCTACGGGAAGATGGCATATGGTGTAGGGGGATCACAGAGCAGGTGATTTCTGTTTCATCCCTCAGGAGACTCAGTGACTACATTAAAAAGGAAATAACTTGATTTAGAACCCTGCTTCAGACATCCAGAGCAGCTGGTGGATATGAGACGTCACTAGGAATGTTTTGGCTCCGTGCCATCAGAGAGGCACACTGCAGTGTCCGGTGGATAGAAATGTAACAGACTTCACTGGACCCTGATTTCTATAGATCTCTAGTCGTATTTGAGCGTTTGGGGTCTTTGCAATTACAGATATCCCAATAAGGGTTGACACGATACCAGATTCTTAAACTTCAATCCAATTCTAGTAAATATGATACAACGATACATACGTTACCAAGACAACTTAAATAGTAGCCTAGGCAGGGTAATTTCTTTGTTTTAATTACCAAAAATTACAGGCAAATTTCTGCTCACCGTGTAAACTTCACAAAATCATGGACAACATAGTTGTGCAATTTAGAAGGTACCCTTATTCTTTCACTTGCAGCAGCTTTTGGTTAAAAATTTGACGGAACACCTGTCGTTTTTTAAGTTTTGGTTTTCTTATCAATGCTGTCATTCATCATTTAAATAAAGAAGATCTTTAAAAGTATCAAAAATATTGCAAGTTTTGAAAACCTTAGTCCTATAGAGGTCAAATTCAAATCTTTTTCACAAAATAATTTTATAAAAGAGATTGAAGCCTGGACCCAAGACCACCAGTTACCCCAATACTCATCACAAAAGTATATTTGATTCGGCGGTACAGGTACAAGACTGTGTAGGCTACAAAATGTTCAATCCAATGTGAATATTGTTTCTTCTTAAATGTAACTTTTGTAGTTTTTATAGTGTTTATACTGTTAGTGTTATACTGTCTAGTTTGTGTTTTCAAGTTAATTCACTGTGGCATAACAAGGTTATTGGTATATTTTCTTGTTAGCTAACTGACTAGCTAGCCTGCTAGTGAAGCTATCCATTTGCATTCGACGCAGAGGTGTTCATAACATTGAAATGGTAACAGGAAGCTCCACCAATCAGAGATGTCGCTGTGACAATCTATTATCGTGGGAAGGGTAGTTCTTTAAATCGATAATGTGACTAAACTGTGTTTTTCTTAAAATGAGGTTAATATCATCCAAATCTATGTCTCTTAAAGGATCATATTCCATTGTTTCACACACAGGTAGCTCATGATAAGACTACCTTGGATGGTTATGACATTATGGCTAATAAACAAATCTGCTAAGGAGAAATTATATGGGATTTTTACTTCCTGAACCCCACTGTTGAGCCCTATTGGCTACTGTTTTATTCTTCCTAATACCAGTTCTGATTCCTACATCACATAGTGTGATTAAATAACTACACACATTTTAATGTTTATTAAATAAAAGCTATAGGCAATACTTCAGAACCTGTGTGATATGACGGCTATCTCATGGCCTGACTCACACTAAAAGGATTCTGTCCTAAAAAACAAACTGAGCTAGTGTTAGCACTAGCTTAGCTGACAGCCATTTTTGATATCTGATGTCCGCTAAAGAGCATGAAGAAGCATATTTTTAATAACTGCTTTTAGGTTTTATCATTAAAAAAATTTCTGAATTAAAAGATAGCAGACCAAATATAAGCAGTAGTAAAAATCTGACAGCTGACATTTAGCTAGCTTCGGCTAACATTGTGCTTTCATTTAGCAATTGCTAACCTGACACCAGTACTTCCCTCAGCTCTAGAATACAAGTGTCAGCTACAGCCCAGATTTTGTTTTTTGATGCTATATGGGCCTCTGTTTTGGATTTTAAAACAAAGGAAATTCTTGGGGAATAAAAAGTTATGTAATAGTGACATTGACTAGCGCACTACTTGATGGCACACTTTAGTCTGTTTGCATTTCTGATACTGGTTGTATCAAAGCAACATTTACAAAGGGAAAACTCTTCCTTTTAAATGTAACCTTTATAATCATTCTCCCTTCTCTGTCTTGGCTCACCTTTTTTTGAACGATTTGTTTTCTCTCTGAGTGTTAGCATGAGTGTTTTGGGAGCTCGCGTCTTGCCTCCTACTTAGAATCGAGAGACTCCTTCATGGGCCAATAACATTGTGCCCTGCGGGGGAACAGAAGCCAGGAAAATAGTAAAGTTGAGGTCTACGCAGGAGATCTATTTTTTCCAGGAATGTCATGCTGCTGATAACTTGGTGATAAAAGTTGATGCAACAGCTGACAGAGACTTAGTGCTGAGACGTTGAATCTCTGAGTCGTCCTGTTTACAAACACTTCACTGCCCTCTGATCCATTTGTTTAATCCCAAAACATGAACGTACCACATGCTGCATATGCACTTATTTGTTGTGATAGTATTTAAATGCAGACACTGTCATGAGTTTTGAGACAAAGAGATGGAAGCTTATTTCAGGGCTTCTTCGAATTCCCTCTGAACATCAGGGCATTATTTATTGGAAAAGAAATATCAAAAACATCAAAGCGCATTATAAAAAAAACAACTTTGTGATATTTTATTCTGTACCAGCAGTGTTTGTCTGTTTGTCTGTGGTTATGCAAAATCAGACATCTGCACTAAAAGAGCATTGAACAATAGACGACTTCACGGTCTCATCGGTCTGTCACAACAGCGGACACTGGGTTTTTAGCACAGTAAAGCCCTGTATCAAGGCCCTGAATGTAGCCCAGGCCCCTCTTTTATCTCCGGGCCTATAGCACTGGGATTACTGTCCCAAAGGAGAGGGGAGGCAACACTGGGCCGAAAAAACTGCCACCCCCAGCAAGGTCTTTGTCATGTTGCACTCCAACCCAGATCCTTTATGGGCCCTGAATATTATACTGCTGCAACAAGCACGCAGGCTGAAAAGCTCCAGAAACTATGAAGCAGTTAACTCTTTTTGGAGCTCTTTCTTTGATTTATAAGCAGCCCTTTAAACGGGAGCAGATTCCAGATGAGCAGACATTCAGAGGTCAAGGGCAAAGTTCTCCAGTTATGTAATTGCCTGAGGGACATTCTCTCGTGCAGCAGGAGAAGAAGCCTGAATAGCCAATCAGAAGGCCCCGCTCCCCCTGGAGTCAGACCACTGCTGTACAAACATGTCCTCCCCGGAGTTTGTTTGCACTGGCTAAGTTTAGGACTGTTTATTTTCTGATCAGAGAGTGCCTCTTGAAATCCGGAGACCTGACAAATAATGGACAACAATTCAAAAATATTAGCCTGATAGGTGTAATCGAGTGGCTGATTTTTTTTGTTATGTTATTTATTGCTCACATACTGAATGCTTGTTTTTACAACATTTTAAATCATGAAATGTTTACATTCATAATTGCATATAAGATGTCTGACCTAGCTTTGATTTTTTTTTGCTCATGCATCATACATACTTTATATGCACACACAAACAGAAACAGACACACACACACACACACACACACACACACACACACACACACACAACACAGAGACCTTACTCAATGAGACATCGCTCCACAGCTCCCCTAGTGTTCAAAATCTTCACAGGCTACCTTGTGATCTACACTATGTTTGATGTGCATCTTTGTTTCTCTGTATTTCTGTGCAGGGGGCGACACCTGCAGCCAAAATGGAGGTGAAAACGTCACTTCTAGACAACATGATTGGGGTTGGGGACATGGTCCTCCTAGAACCCCTATCCGAAGACTCGTTCATCGAGAACCTGAGGAACCGCTTTGACCACAACGAGATCTACGTAAGTCGACCATTTTATTTTCAAAAGATAATTACGGTAACTGAACCTACAATTCTACAATTCACTTAGCAGACGCTTTTATCCAAAGCGATGTACATCAAAGAGTGAGTACAACACTAATCCATTCATACACCGCCACCGAAGCAGCGGGAGCAATGCGGGGTTAAGTGTCTTGCCCAAGGACACACCGGACATGTTGCTCAGCTGGGGATCGGACCTTCCGTTTGAGAGTCAACGACTCTACCAACTGAGCCACAGCCGCCCCCTGATATTATTTTAAACACTCATCTACTTGCTCTGCGTCCAAAGACTTGCAAAGATGCGTGCCTTAAGAAAACATGCAGATACTTTTCATTTCTCCATTGTTCCTTCAGTCTTGGCTACACAACTGGCTCAGATTCAGCGACCACAGTAACCAGCCAATCAATAAATCACATCACCAAGGAATGTAGATGATGCCTTTTAATGAAGCATGAAATCCAGCGATCAGGGACAAGGAGGGACTGGCAGCCGTGGCTGGCTTGCTGTCTATCTCTAGAAGAAGGCAGTTTTTTGGACTATCATCCGCGCATCAGGCAATCGGTTCTGGGCTTTGTGCTCGGTCACTCCACGCTTCGCCTTCTCTGCAGGTCGGCTGCTCTGCACGTCAACCAGAATGATTACAGCTCCGCTCCGGTTACTGTTGGCTCACAGGGCTCAGGGCCCAAGGGATGATGTCACCTCATGCAGCCATGATTGCCTCAGTGGAGGAGCAGATATTTTGTTGAGATGCAGCCCACATCCTGCTGAGGAATGGGAACAGTGTTTGCACATGTCTGATTCCCTCAATTTTCTGTCCTTTCCTCTAAGCCCAGAGCTTTTTTTTTTTCTTTCCTGTGTGGTGCTGACCTAAAGGTTCTAAAACTGGCGAAACTTTCCCGGTTTTGCCTTTTTTTTAAAATTATTTATATGCGCACCTCCAAGAGTTGTTTCCATTGTGCTGGTGCAAAAATCTTGACATTGATGTTACCTTTAAGTCAAGTTCGCACTGTAAAGAAAAGGCATGTTTATGGAAAGGTCAATCAAACAGCTGGGAGTTTATAATGGAAGGTTTTTTTGGTTGCGCATGTACAGTATTTATGTAAGCCGCACCTCAAGAGTGATGACCAGGAAAAACACTGAGGCCCATACTTATCCAATAAATCTGTGGCCTAAAATCCTTATCCTTGCATGCGAATGGATTTTTCCCTCATGTGGCATCATTCCTTACAAATGGCCCCAGCCCCCCCTCCCCCAAACTATCGTATGACAGCTCGGAGCAGAAGAAACATGGCTTTGTTTCCAGAAGGGCAGCGCATCATGTATCCAATAACTGTGCGGAAAATCAAAGAGAATGAGTATCTCTCTCTTTTAACTGCTCGCCCTTCTACCTTCAGGGCAAAACCGAAGCAACTTAACCATCCCTCCATATTAAATCAATTATTTAAAAAAAGGGATTATTCTCCAATTTCCAACCTTATCTTTAAGTTTCCGATTCAAATATTGTAATGGAAAAACGCCTGCAGTTGATGCAGATGTTCTCCGGGATGCTGTAGCCCAGCTGCGAGATCTGTTGTTCGTCCGACACAAGTGCAGTGCAGTCAGTCGACATATTTGGTGAGGGACTGTCAGACTTTTGAAAGCTTTGATTTTTGGGCCCTTGCTTGAATTACAAACTTGCATCGCATCGGCAAAAAATGGTATCCTAACATCTGAGTGTTACGGACTAGGAAATGAAGTTCTGTCTTGGTGATTTAGTTATATTTATCAATGCCAGAGCTAAAGTGAATAAACTCAGCTGGGATAATATCCACTTTTTAGTGTTACTTGTGCCGCTCGTCTTCTCACACACTTCCGCATCCGTGACTACATCACCCCCGTCCTTCATAACCTCCACTGGCTCACCATCCCCAAGTGTACCCCCTTCAAACTCCTTATTATCACCTACAAAGCCCTCCATAACCTGGCTCCCCCCTTACCTGTCTGAGCTCCTCCACCGGCACACTCTCACCCGCTCTCTCAGGTCAGCTGACGCAAACCTCCTGCTGATATGCAAGTTTTTAGAAACAGCTTCCATGTCAGGGGGAAATATCAAGATATACTTTTAACAATCAATCCCACCTATTTTCATGTACTGTAATCGCCATGCCAACAGCAAAGGCCTTGTCACACCATACCCACATTTTCATGTTATAATCACCTGAGAGTTCTTGGACCAACAAAAGTTAGCTTCCCAAATTGAAGGAAATGAGTCGAGACAAAACAAATCCCCTAAAATTAACTTTTGAAGGAGTCGAGTGAGAAAGACAAAAGTCGTTTCTTTTGATTGGCTCGTAGCCGTGTGATTTATCCCTCTGAGCACCTGCAATTTTTATTGACCAAACAGATGGGGTTTTATATCCAGCAGGACAACACTGTAGAGATGCGAAAGAGAAGATGCAGTAGAGATTTTCCCATTACCTTAACACCATGTACAGTGTCTTCACCTATTATCGATCCTTGCTAATAGACACGCTACACCTTTTGAGTTATCATTAAAATCCTGTCCGACCGTTCTCGCGATGGAGAAGGTCAAATGATTGGAAATGAAACCCCTCAGAAAAAAAAGAAAGAGCTCTTCATAGCACAGTGAGGCAGGCAGCTGAATGGAAAGGGGAATAGAGATGCATAAAGAAGGAGAACACAGTTATCATTTGAAGTTGCAGTATTTTTTTTCTTGTCAGAAACCGGAAAAAGCATTTCAAAGGGGGTTTAATAAGCATGTGATAATGGGTTTATGAGCAATACTTTTGTTTTGACTTTGATGTGAGAATTCTTCAAATTCATATCCATTTCACAGCTCAAGTAAAGAGACTTCTGTTTTTGTCACTGATTTTCTAATGCAGTCTTTAAAAAGATTCATGGAATATTCCCTTGAAGAGTGTTTTGCTGTTTTCGAATGTGTTTTCATTCCGCCTTTGGTCAAGAGAGCCTCTCATTTACACGTGATAGCTGTTTACATTGCGCACACTCTTTCCCTTTGTACCCCGTCCTCTGCACTTGAAAAGGCCTCATTTCGCCCGTGGTGGGCTATTGAACGAGAGAGGCTGTGGGAGGTTGCGGTGTTGCCACAGGGAAGGCCGTGCTCCACTCTTGTCAGAGTGGGTTATGCAACAGCCATTACCACGGAAAGCAGAGAAAATGTTTCAGGGTTGATGTTTTGAAAGTGCTATCTGGAGCTCTGTTTGGAGCGTGGGAGGATGAAGATGAAGATGATGGCTGGTTACATTCGCTATCAGAAATATCTGACAAGTGTTCTCTGTTGAGCAGGGCCTGTGCTGTGTTACATAAAGGTGTTCTTTTATGTGGACATTTCAAACACTGAAAGCTTCATATGTTTGCCATTTTTTTTATTCAAACCCAATTTTATGTTTGATATCATCTCCAATGTATATTATATAAATTATCCAATGCTACAATTCTTTTTTTTTAATGAGTAAATGTAGTAATCTAATGTAAATATTCATTCTTTTGGAAGGAAAATTATTATTTTCCAGGTTTAGGTGTTGTATGACACTCACTTATACCTGTCCTCAGTATGCAGATTACTGCCCTGCTAACAGGTTCTATAAACTTTCTCTTGGTTTTCACTTGAGGCCCTGCATGCCTCGACAGTGCATTATGAATACTCAGCAGAGAAAAGCTGACACAGGCAGAATTCCTTCCACAGCGACATAACAATTAACACCCAAACAGACACAGGGGAGGAAATGTTTTTTTTTTTTTAAAAACCTGCGTTCTTGTCACCTGTGTAAAACTGAGAAACACCTTTTTTGACTCACACTTTTGACATTCGTGTCACATTTTCTTCTTCTCCACTCCAGACGTACATCGGCAGTGTGGTGATCTCCATGAACCCCTACAGGTCCCTGCCCATCTTCACGCCAGACAAAGTGGAGGAGTATCGCAACAGGAACTTCTATGAGCTCAGTCCACACATGTGAGTCCACCTCCCAGGTCTCCTCAAACCACCAAGTGTTTATGTAAATTGTCTCAACAGCAAAAAAAAAAAAAAAAAAAAAAAAGGTAACAAAGAACAGATGGGGCATGTCCCCAGAGGCTTCTTTGAGGATGTGATTGCAGAGATTTTACTGGCAGAGACACAACATCTCTCCAATATCAGTGTGAGAAAAAAACTACACAAAGATGCACACAAAATGTTTGCATTACATTTACAATTTTTGTGTTTTTAGCAGCATCACATCTTTAAAATCAAATGGGAATGGGAAAACACTAGTCCTATTCAGACTGCCTTTTCAAGCAGCGATATTAACGCCCTGTGACGTTCCGCCTTCAATCTGTCATGTAGGCCTAACGGGGGGTAGAAACAGAAGCGTTACAGAATGCGAGACAGTTTCAGCTGAGCCAATGGGGAAGTGCAGCAGTGTGTGTGTGTGCGCGCATGTCTGACTGTGTGTGTATGTGGAGCTCCCGCTGTGCTGTGCTTCAGCGACGCCGATACGCAATTTGAATTCACAGACTGGGACAAGAACATTACGGCGTCGCTCAATACAAATGTACAAAGACGTGATGATGGCTGAGTTTACTTAAAAGCAGTTTGAAAGGGCTTCTGCTGAACTTAAGTTTTACACGCTTTGCTTTCACCACATTAGTATTTATTTATTTGCAGAGTAAGGGAAAAAAAAACATATGAATCAAATAACAAAATAGACAACATTCAGTGCAGGAAGAGGCAGATTTTACCTTTTGGGCATTTTAGAAACCTGATTTTAAGCCTCCCAACCTCTGTCTGTAACTGTTTTACATAAGTCTGTCTATTTATTGCAGTTTTGTACTCGCTTAATTATCTTAGTACATGTTAGACTTTTGTAGACTGATTTTAGCAGTCTTGTATTATCTGTCCCCTGTTTTTCTTTTTGATTTAATGTCTGTTTTCTAAATATTTCTGTCATGACTCGATGTCATTGTAAATGAGGGTTGCCCCTCAATGATCTTTCGAGTATAAATAAAGGTTAAAAAAAAAAAAAATTGAAGCCTCCAGCTAAATAATGCTAAAATATCACCAAATTAAAAAAAACAACTTAACAAAACATAATTAAGATGCAGAAAAGAATATGTACACAGACTAGAAAAAATGTATTAACTGCATAAAATAACAATAAAAAAAAAAAACAGAAGCACATTATTGTTCATCATCAAGTCATAGTTAATCTGAAAGCAGTTTTTCCCTGCTTCTTTAAATCAATGCTGGAAGGAGTCGTTCTTTAAATCATTGCTGTGAAAGCTGCTGCTTTGGACGAGAAGGAAACACAACCATTCTGTGGTTGTGGGGGCCTAGTAAATCACGATATGTTATTGGTGCACTGACTGACACATATTGGCAAATACCTGACACCGTATAACAGGCAGTATAAGCTTCTGGTTCCCGTTGTTGGAATCTGAACAACTCTTTTAACTTTAGAAACAATAAGTGTCCTCTGTCTGTTGAGGATGCAGTGTATTCCAAACTTCCGTAAGGATTTTCCCTCTGGACCCAGTCCCTAATGAGGAAGGGCACGCAGTCTGAGATCAGACAGACACATAGCTCTTGTGTGGCGGGTCAGTCTGGTGCTTCTGCTGGCCATTCAAGCACTGTGGCATGCCATCTGTCCGCTGGCAACATTAAGTCAACATTTCTGTTTGGCTGCCAGGATAAAACAAAGCCCAGCACTCGTCAATTAGCCTGCTGTGTCTCTAGGCTGCAGCGAGAGCCCTCAGAGAGACGACTGAAAGAGCGAGAGTGCCCTCGTCCCTGAGCAGACACGCTCCCTGCAGACAAAAGCCGGCTCCTTGGCTTTACTTTACAGCCAGCTGTACAGAACTGACATGACACGGTTTCAGGCTGGGATTTTTCCTCCCTTTTTCTTCTTTTCTTGTCTCTCCCCTGTGTCCTTGTGTTTACTAATGCGGGCTACTGGTGTGTACAAAGGGCTTTTCTCATGGTCAGCACCACAGTGCATTGTTTTCAAGATTACGGTGTCCTTATTTACCTGTTGAAACATGATAACTTAATCACTCACAACAAACCCCCCCCCCTCTCACGGTAAAAATCCGTCCTTGCTGTGAGCTGTTGTTTGCTTAAAGCTGGGACAGAACACCAGCTGGTTGATTATTACCTTAAAAATGAAGGCAGGAATAGGAGAAAGAATGTTTACAGTCAAATTATTTCACATCAGTTATTTTATTAAAACTGTGGAGAGAGTGGATGCCAACATTTATACTTGTTCCCCAACCAACTTTTCTCATCAATTCTCCTTTTTAAGAATTACAGTGATGAAGATACTGTAATGCAAACTACCTGTGATTTTGAGCATGGCGTTTTTATAGGCCAAACACTAACATGCATGTTCCAGGAGAATTCATGTTCAGGGCATTTAAAAGCACATCGCTGTTTTGCAGTGGGCAAGCGTTTTCAGAGACGGCCTCTGCTCCTGTAGCAGTGTTACCACACGGAAATTTAGATAGTTACCGAATGGCTAAAGGCTAAACGGCCCACCATTTGTCAAGTGCTTTGCGAGATCATTTTCATACCATACTGACATGAAAGGAAACCAGCCGTTGCAAAATAAGCAGCGATGCAAATTATGATAGATTTGTTAGGACTAGTCATGCAAAAACACTATGGTCCTTAAAGCTGCTTAAATCTGCTAACTTAAAGCTCTTTACTGATGAATGACAGATGTGGCCTAATGCACTTGAGCCACGTTTTAAATAAAGGTTTATTTAAACAAGACTCTACAAGGCTTCTTCTCTGTGTGTCTGAGCTGTCGAGCTAATGTGGCTTAAAAGAAAAAAAAAAAGACACATAAAGGAAAAGTATCCTCAGTGAAGCATGCTACTTCCTCCTCTCATCATGTCAAGTGATCGATGATGTGATTACATGTAGCAAAACTGACGTTCTTTCTATTGACTGAAATGCACATCCACTACACATGAGAGGAATCATCTTACTTAAAGTAATTACGATTAAGCCCCGTTTAATAGGACAGACTTGCAAAAGACTAAACTGCCAGTCAAAGGCAGATTGTTTCAACATGCAACATAAATTGATCTTAATCCCCGGGTCAGGCCATCTGGACCAAGCTTTGAGGCTTTGCATTGATCGTCCTCAAGTACTGACAAACCTGCATCATCAGTGCACTTATTCTGAACTGTATGTTTAATACAGTAAAACGTTCTACAATATCTTCGTTATGCTGACTCTCCTATACTTAAGCTTGGTCTCCGTCACACCCTTGTGTCGTAATTTATTTCCAAGATTTTTTTGGGGGGGAAATTGTGACCCTTTCTACCGGATAGGCCAGCTGAAGAGGGACGCTGGAAGGAGAGAGTGGGAAATACCAGTAAAAGACCCAGGTTGGATTCAAACTCACGGCCACCTGACGCCCCATGTCATCTTCTTTCTCAATTAATAATTACAACAACCCTTGTATAAAAAGTCTTGAGCGAAAATCAAATATGTTAGCTCAGTAATCAGCTGGTCTGTCGATGGTGAACATTTCTAACTTCTATCTTTTTAACCAAACGTTAAAGAGTCAGCTAGGTAAACATCACATTGATAGCTTTATTAATGTTATGTGGACAAGAACTGCATGGCTGCCTTGAAATGCAATATCTTCATTTCATTTCCACATATGTAGAATACAGGAACTATACAGCACATTGCATTGAGTCATTATTTGACATATACATATGATAAGCTAATGTTAGCAAAAACATGTTGACAAGCTCCGTCTGCATTCAGCACTCTGAGAAGAAGTTGCTTTTGATAAGTAAGCACCTCCTGGTAAGAAATAAGAAATAAGCAAGTTCCCAAAAAGTTCAGAGTATATATTCCTTTTGTTGTGTAGCCTACCTTTTCATCTGAAATAAAAAAAACAGAGAATAGCAAGGCAAGAAGAACCCGAGGCTTGTGCCATTTTTAATGTCCATCTCTTGAATTGAAGCACAGTGACAGAAGTTGGCTTTTGACTTTCCTTATACTTTTTTAAAATGTATAAACAAATATGCTTCTGCATAGTTGGGATTTGAAAACATTTGTATTTTGCAATTTGAATACATTTGACTCGACTGGTATTCAAATCAGAGCAGCGAGTATGCATCACTACAGGAGATTTATGTAGCCTTGTCATACCTTAAACACAAAGCAGTTTCCTCGAGCTGTTAGAGCTCTCACTTATCATCCCGTTCATTTGGGAAAGCCTGAAGCACAAGGGCAGAGAAAAGGAGAGCTCGTACATAAACCAGGCTGTGCAGCAGAGTTCTGTAAATCAGTGTATACGACTGTGCCTGAAGTCTGCTCCTTTTCTTGACTTCACCTGTAACTCTCTGTTCATAGCCGACAGCTTTTCAAAGACATGCTGTTTAACTTGTTGTGCTTTGATCTCTCAGTGGCCAACACAGGTTTCTATTTAAACCTTTGGAGCAAGGAAGAAAACAAAAGTAAACTCTCAAAAGTGAGTAATAAAACAAACATGCAGTCCACATTGTGTATTTCTTGGCAAATACAAATCCATGTGGCAAGGATTGAATTTTATCAAAATGTTTTGTGTTAGTCTTTTTGTCCCAGTATGTCCCAGAGCAAACATATCTGAGCACTGAAGGAAATAAAACCCATTTTATAAGACAAAGATGAATTTAGTTTTCGTTCAATACTTTTTCAATGAGGAAGCCTGGATTATTCATGTTGTTTCCATTCAAGGAAAGGTGTAAGCCTTTGCGTGACCATGTTGTTTGCCAGGCTGAACTTCAACTTGCTGACGGGCAACAACAGCGCCTGAAGGGGCTCAGTGTTTGGCTTTAATTAAGGTAACACCAGGGGGTCCTGGGAATCTTCCTCTTCCTGTCTTTGATCCTCATTAGACACTTGAACAGTATAAAACCAGCAGCTCAGAACAGCATACATCAGTCATTCCCAAGTTATTCCCAAGCCTCAAAAGCCTCTAAGGATGTCGGGCAGCATATTTAGCTCAAATGACTTGCACATCAAAAGCTGTACATCCTCTGTTGGTTTTAGTGCATGCAATGGTTTCTATGTTTAGTCACAGCGAGTAAATATTTGACGGACAATTTTAGAGTCGGCTTCAATTTAACAACCCAAAGTTTCTTCATTGATTTTCAGAATTGACATTGTTTTGTTTTTTATTTATCAAATTGCAACACTAATATCAGCAAAGTGCCCAATCTAAACCCACCCACTATCTTGGGGAGAGTTTATTGACCATAAAAAGAAATGCTGTCAGTGAAATTCTTCTGGATTTTTTTTAAAGCACTAAGCTTCTGGCTTCATTGAATTTCTCACTTCACCGTTACTGCAGAGCCATTTCAGAGAACAAATAACAACCACTAGATAACTGCCTTACCCTTTAAAAACCCTTCAAATACCCCCACACACTGCAAATAATAACACCACTGTGTTGATTAGCAACACCCACTCGTCTCAGGTTTCTATACTTTGTCAGGAACAACAACAAGTCAGAAGGTCACAAATCTGTTTTCTGTGACTTCTTGGTGCCAAAAAAAATTCCATGTATGGACTTACTGTACCAAACTATCAGATTTTGCAAGTCACTGGTCTGTTACACCAAGAACCGATCAGTCCATTGTGAATGTGTATTCGTTCATTGTCTCAATTGGTGTTGTGGGAATTGTTGAAGCACCCTGGATAGTCTGATGGGATGAGAGCTTAATGCAGCTTAAAGTTATTGAATGAATCCAGGACTCTGCGCATAAGCAGGATTGGTTTTGTAAAAATGTGTTACTTTTCATTAATGCTGTTGCATCATCATCATCATTAGCTTGGCCTGTCCATGTCTAGCATCACTGATGATGCCTGAAATTCTCTGTCTTTTGTTTGAGCACAAGTTAGGACCGGTGCAGGTGCTCGGCTGTTTCACACACCTGCTCTTTCACTCCCCAGACAAATACGAGCAAGTGTGTGTGTGTGTGTGTGTGTGTGAGCGTGTTCGTTTGTGTGTGCATCAGCTTGATAGAAAAACTGCAGCTGGTCCCCCATCTCTTAAGTTGTTAGAGAGCTAATTGCCTGTTAAGTTCCAGTTTAATTAGAGTTACTGTAAACTGTGGCTTGGCCAGAGACCAGTAAAGAACACATTGATCAATTAAGAAAAAGTCAGGCAGCAGATGTTTCCAAACTGCTGTCAAATGAAGTTTATCAAGGCTTTAAATAGCCTAACACACACATTGTGATTCAGGTTAAAAATCAAAGCAAATTGCAGCAAGTTTATATGACAGAAAATTTTGGGAAAAAAAGGATGCATTCCAAAAATATGACCAAATATTCCCATATTAAAAATCTGTAAGGAATAGTCCCACATTTCTGTTTTTTTTTTACATATTTAGACCTTTTTAGTTTTTTTATGAGATTCCTTTTGAAATGTCATGCATTTTGAAAAAATCCCAGCTTTCAACCCAGCTTCAAGGCAGATAACCTTTTTTTTTTTTTTTTTTTCTTAGAAAGGACCACTCATGTGTCCATCATTTCCTCTTCTGGTCAATTTAGCAAATTGCTCTTCGCCCAGTCGATGGTCCTCATAATTAACTGGCAGGTGTTTCCCTCCCCTTTGCACACAGTGGAAGCATTAGAGATGAACTAATCAGTGGCCTTTCTCCTGCACAGCAGCATTACAGATGGCCCGCAGTCATCCTTTGTACGACCCCTGCCACCCAAGCCAAACACGGATTGAGAGTATGCGTGTGTGTGTGCGTGTAATACTGTGTTTGTGTGTGTGGAAAGGAAGCTAACCCCATGTCTCAGGGGCCGGATCGTATTTCTCCGATGTTTAATGAGGTATTGAGACCCCCGACGCTCTCTTGCGCTCAATACCTAGTGCCACTAGAGCATTGGTTACGGCGGGGCATCACAACTGGCTAATGGCGCAAAGAGGCCCCCGTGCAGGGCACATGTCAGGGTTTTCAGCTGTCATACATATGCTGATGACAGATTGACTGTGAAATCAGCTTAGAAGCTTTCCGTGTTTCCGCATGGTTTAGATACAATGTGTTCCTTAGGTTTGTGTAAAATACTTTATCCTATATCAGCATGGTGCATGATGATATCCAATTGAGATGGGGATGTAGCGCTGAGTATTTTACCCACTTTGATAAGGACTCTTTCTTTACCTCTGTACAACTACTGTATAACAGCTTTTAAACCGCAGGAACTTTCCCCCCGGAAATAGCGACCTTTTTATAGGAACTATGTGCATTTGACTGCAGAAACCAGGGTCTAAATTTAATTCTGTGGTAATTGATCAACCTCTAAAAAAAGACCCTGCCTGGGGGGGGGGGGTTAGTTTCTTCCATGTGTCCAGGGACCTTGGGCAAGGCCTGCAGCGCTTAATGTTTGTGATTGGTCAGACACTTGCAGCATATTAGGTCACCTTCCATACTAAAGACTGCAGCTGCAAGCCCACATCATTGTGCTCTGGTTTGCTACCAGTGCTCGTCTCCTTTCAAACGTTCATATCCATCGCCTTATACGGCGTCATATTTGTTGTATGGCTTGCGTCTTCTTCTAACCCTCACCTGCTGGACTGGTGGTTTGGTGTAGTTACTTTTATTGCTTCTCCATCCATCATTGGGCTGATTTGGGTAATCTTCCCAGGACTTACGGTGAAACGCTGACAACAATGGGCCACAGGAACCATTAGTTCCTTGAAGAGAAGTCTCTGGAACTTTTTAGTAGGTCTACCATATTTCACAAATTCCAGCATTGATATTAAAATCTTTTATTATCACAACAGAATTAAACACAAAATAAAGACAATGCGAAAACAAAAGTGTCGGGTGACCTCCATGTCAATTCACTGAAGACGACCCGAGATAACACATAGGAGGAAGCAAATTGAACTGAGGGCCTGCTTGACCAACATCACCCCATAAGCTTTCCCTTTTGTGCAATCTGATGGTACATAATTTGTACATTGCGACTCTTTTGTAATGTGATCGGATTGAGCAGTACTCCTGTCTTTAAATTAATTTCCCATAGCAAGACGGGCTGTGTATGAATGAGCAGCAGTACATAGAATCAGCCAACAGTTTGTGAGAGCTCAATTTAGCGATATTATGCAACACAAAACTCCCAATAAATAATTTTGTGATTGGATCAATCTCATATCTGATCATTAGGCACACCACTTTCTTTATAACCCATGCAGGACGTTGGACTAAGATGAAATAACCACAGTAACATACTGTTTTATGTGTGTGTAAGGTGGACTTTGGAGCCATTTACAGCATTATCATACCTGTGTTTGCCTTCCCAGTGTTGTCAGTTGAGACACAGGCAGTAAATCTCTCTTCACACATTTTATTTGTACACTCTCCCGTTTTTCATCCATTACTGCTGCAGTAATTTGGTAACAGCTTACGTGTACACTGTTTTGGTATTATATAAAGGATTATTTTCAAGGAGTCCTACATGAGTTTCAGCACAGAACCTGTATGTAGGTAGATGTAAGTGGGCACTTGTTGAAATGGCATTTTGACTCAGGTGGGCAGAGTGACTCCTCTCCAGCATGTGTGTTGGCGTAATGGTGAGCTCGCTGAACCTAGAGGGAGATGATTGGGAAAGTGTGAGTGTGTGTGCTCTTTTTTTTTTTCTTTTTTTTTCCACCCACCTCTCCAACTGAAGAATAAAATGCAAATGCATTACACTAGATAATGCCACCATTTAGAATTAATGGCTACTTTTTCACATGGCTTTCTCAAACCTACTCAGTATATAAGCTTCACACTTGAATATTCTCACACACACATGCAGTCCTGGTTTCTTGAAGTCTACCTCCCCTAGAGCTTTGGGGTAATCAGCCGGTTGAATTTGTACATTTGCTTAAATTGACACTTAAAGTTATTGAAAAACTTCAGTTTCCTTCAGTATTTTGGTTATTGCTTAACCTCTGAGCTTAAGATAGCTCTCTCTCACATAAATAAATCAATATGTCCATAGATAACTGTTGTTGTCTTAGACTTTTGTAATAAGTCTTCCATCCTGTCTAGGCCTGCACATTTTGAGCAAATTACTCTATGTGCAAAAACGTTGGCCAATATTGCAATATGATATGAAGTGCAATAAATAGTGTATATATGCTTTGACTCAGTTTTCTTTGTCTTTTTGCTTATTTTAATGTTTTACACAAAACCTGCAACATAGTTTGCCTGAAACAAAAATAAATCCAAAAATATTTGGTGCTATTAATACGGCGCCAATTAATCTGAGGGTAGCTGCTAGCCAGCTTGTGCTTCATCTTGCTTCATCAAAATGGTGTAAAAGGTGGTCAATATACCCAGACAGTCATCCAAAAGGTCAAATTGTTTTAACTTTAAAACTTATTTGTATTTAATGTGATCAATTCACACTTTTTAAATGTGTTTGATTGCCAATGCTCATGTACTGATATTGATGAAAGTGTCACTAATTGTGCAGTCCTCCAATTTTGAGCCATGAAGAAGACAACATGCCATATGTTTTTGCAGTTATTGTAAAGCTGTTTAGTAATGAAGGCTTTTGCCGAGTCCTGTTGCTTGAAAAGAGATTTTGATCATCATGCTTGTGTATGTTCACTTTCTTCTTTAGTTGTTAAATTTCCTTTTTCTACATGAACCAGGCTCAGTTTTATAACACACAGTATCTGTGAGCAGGTATCACGACAATCATTAATACAGGAAGGTTATGAATTTTCCTGTTTTCAAAGTTAATGAATCCACCTGCTGCCACCAGAACTCTGAATGAACATTACCTACACTGGCATTTATTACTTCCGTTCTAGATTATATTTGACTGATTTTCTTTTGTCAGTCACCGTCAAGTCCATGTTTAACTTTGTCCATTCATAGTCAGAACAAAGGGTATTATGAACCTTTATCTGTGTACACAGGTTGCATAACAACACGCAAGACTTGACTGAGCTGTGAAGGATATTGTCCTACCATGGCAGCGGCATATCTTTGATGAAACTAAGACGTGACTTTATTAGATTTTTAATTCAAATGAATGTTACATCTTGACAGTGTTGTATCACTTTTTATCTTTGTTGGTCCTCAGGGGACTCAGCTGTTTTTACAAGTAGGGTGGGGGTGGGGGTGGGGGGGGGGGCTCTAAACCCAGCAACGCACAACTTCACACCTGATATTATACCTCTTTGACCCCTGAACTGTACTTTCATCCAGATAATGTGCTGTTAAACCAGCAAAAGTGGACCTTAGCACTTCTTTAATGCTATTTGCTCTTCAGACCATCCAGTATAAATAAAGCCTGAAGTGGGATTGATCGCTGTCATCTCCGAGCTGTATGCTCTCTTTCATGTAAGGTCACTGTTTCATTATGATAAAGGTGTGTTCATTTTTTTTCTTTAAGTCGATCTGCACCGTAACTTGGACAGCAAACCTCTCATGCAGGATAATTGTGTGATGTCACTTCTTTGGAATGCTTTTAATAAACCCAAATGGCAACACAGTCTACATTTACCTATATTGTTGCATGCGAGTTACATGCAACAGTATAGGTAAATGTTAGCAGTGCACAAATCAGTGTTATACAACCAGATACATAGCCTTAAATGGACAGAAGTCCAAGAGGAGAAACTCATTTCGTCACATCTTTTCAGCTGTCACTGAGCACTCTGAACAGATTGTTTTGGCTCGACTAAAAGAACTCCCTGACAACTTTATTCCTTTCCACAAAACTTCTAGGTCTGTGGCCTCCTCATTTCCTGGTGTGGGGCAGGATCGGGTGTCAACCACCACTTTTGTGCAGATGTGGGACCGACATTACACCGTCGGTCAGACCCACAATGACTGTGTGTTGTCTGAATGGGCTCAGTGGCTCACATGGTCACCCTGAGGCCTCAGCTTCTTTTTGAAGACGTGCCGAGCCATCGTGTCCTAAATTGGGTTTAACAGTTTACTTCTATGCAGCCTTTGTGAGTGTACTGGGGCAGTTCTGATGCTTGCAGGGCTCAAGGGTTACAAAGTGATTTATCTAATTTTAGAAAGCTGATCACAAGTGAGTCAGAAGTACAGTACTCCAGTGTAAAGAGGGTTTGCACTGGAGTGTGGGGTCTCTTGAGAGCTTGAAGTGACCAGAAACTCTACCTCAATGGACAGCTGACACATGGAGAGCAGGGAGAGGAAGTTCTGAATCCTGACAGAGCTGAGGCTTTTTGGACCATTAAAAAAAAATAAAAAAACTCTCTCTTCTCTTTCCATCAGCCTGTCTGTGCACATGGTTAAGTATTTTTTCCTTGAACGTGGGTTTCTGTCTTCTAGCCAAAGGCAAAAAGGCCATTGTCATCTCTCATTCTGGCATTCATCATTCTGTCATTTATCTCATGACTCAGACGGTTTCTTCAACTCCTTTTAACACCTGATTATCGAGAGTCATTTAAATATTCAGGTTTTTCTTTTTTCATATACAGGCTGCTGATTTACAAAAAAAAAAAAAAAAACCTGCTGTAAGAAGCTCAGAGACTCTTTTGTTTGAGTGTTGCTTTGAGGATGTTTTGCTACCGTACTCTGCAGGCTTATTTCCTGCTATTCCAAGGATCAGACAAACAACCTGTGTCTGTGTTTTCCCCTGCTGCGGAACACTAAATTGCTGTGCAGTAAAGTAAATTAGAGCCCTGGACCCCCTGGAAGTTTGATGTAAGGGTAGGGGAGTATCAATGAGTAATTAAGCCGAGGTCTCAGGCAACATCTAGTCTGTGCTGAATAAATTAGGGATGTGTGGCAGCTGTACTTCACACTGAGCTTTTAATTTGGTTTAGTTACAGAGTTAGAGGTGTTTTTTTTTTTTTTTTTTTTTTATTGTTGCGAGGTGCATATTGGGATTGCTTTGTTGACTATATGCTTCTGTTAATGCAGTCCTGTGTCAGATATTTTCTGGATTCTTCCCCTGTGTGCTGATCGTCTCATTTCCACCTGCTATAGGTTAACACATTGTCATGACTATCACACAGATGGGCCACATCTGTCAGAACCTTTTTGTCTGTGCGCATGTGTGTTTCTGCTCCCTAAGCCGCCCACACTTGCAGGCTCACAAACTGTTTGCAGGCGAGTGTATGGAATCAGTGTGTGTGTGTGGGTTTTCTTGCAATAGCCACCCACTCCTCCACCTGGTTGTAAAAGCATCAGGAAGAGAGTAGCTTCCTTGGCTGCTCCATCAGAGCCCAGGCGGATTTCCTGTGGCCTCTGGAGGAGCCAGATCACACTGAGATCACATGCTACCGGACCCCCCAACCCCCCCCCCCCCCCCCCCCCCCCCCCCCACATTCATCCAAACAAGTAACAGAAACGTAGCAGGATATAGTCAAAGTAGCCTTTTTTAAAGTTCTACTTTTAAAATGGAGTATTTGCTGCATGTCACTCTAAAGACATTGCTAACAGTCTCAGAGGATCCTATCATCTCCCTGTATCTGGGTGGGCTGCTCTCTAGCTCTTACATTACAGCTTCATTAGCATCTAAAAAAATCACAACTCTTACAGTGCTCTGACTCGCCCTCAAAGCACTCCACCCTTTTTAAGATTCAGGCCACAGTCACACACTGAAGGCCCATCATCTCCTCCCGTGCCCCAGTTACCAGAGGTTTGTAGTAAAAAGAACTGACTAGACTATTTTCTTCTGCTTACCTCATGCCACTGTGGCTTTGTGTTCACCGCTGCCACGTGCAAGGCCAAATTACAGCCTGCAGGCAGATGTGAAGGGGAGGTGCCAAGCAGCACTTATGGTCCAGGACCTTATCCCAGTCTAATCCCCACACACACACACACACACACCCAGCTCAACACACTGATCAGGGAGGCCTTCGGGATTTCAGTGCCCCACTCACAGCTTCCTCCCTCCTTTGATGGCGACCTTGGTGCCTCATCATCGTTTTTTACTTCCACGTTTGAGAAGTACATTTGCTGTTCGTTCTGCTTTCATGTTCCTAATGATAGCAGGATGCTGAAGCCACAGGGGTACACTTACTTTCTAATTCTGCCTTGTTATTCTTGCTTGTATGAGTGGAAATAAAAATACAGATTTGTCTTTTGAAATAAGTGAATTGTGGCTTGGGTTTCTCTTTGATATAAACATGTGAATCATCTGCACTTGCTCATTTTTGGGTGTGGCCCCTCGCTTCGGCTGACTTCTATTCATATTCAGATGTGATGGCCATTCATATTCATTGGAGTGTGTGTCTGTCCCTCCCCCTATTTAACGCACCCTCACTCCTCTTTTGGTACCCCCCTGCACTTCCATTGGCCTCCTCTGGGGCAAGGATAATTGTGTGATAGTTTGCTTATTGCCAGGATCAGGTCAGGCAACAGCACTGTTTTCACAAAGCAGACATCTGCTGTGCTGCGCTGCACTTTTCAAGAGTGACGTGATGTCCTGTGGCAAGTCTCATCCATGCAAACATGGTTAACAAGAGAGGGCAGGGGTTGGACTGTGATGAGTGATTGTGGGGATGGGGATTTCTTAGAGGCTGCGTTTTGCTGAACAAGAAACATTATTTTATGAAAACGGGGGTCCCAAAAATCAAACTTTTAAGGTTAATGTAAAAAAAATCAATGTAGCTGTCAGTGTCTCTTGCCTGAACCAACTGGCAGCTTGAGCAGTTCTTTCATTGTATACCTGTGCAACATAGCCATATGCACATAAATGTATGATTAGTTTCCCTCTTATGTTGGTCAGTTGAATACTGTGAAATCCAATGTTTTCTGTTTATTACAGATTTCAATAATTTCCCAGATTGCCATCTAATTACGACATATAATGGCCTTTGTAAATTAGCTGCACAGATGCTGTAGCTCTGTTTTTGTTTTCAACCATGCTGAGCAGATTGTGAGCGTTATTTATTACTTGTAAGCAGCAGCAACAGCTAATATATTAACCCAGTCCCAAAAAATGTGAAGAGCTGCACTGTTTGTGTTTTGTCAATGTTTTTGACACGATGTTCTTAGTTTCAAACTATCTGACAAAACTATGTTTGATATGATTCAAATGTTGATTCCATAGATCAAGCATGGTAGACAAACCAAATGAATGGGTTACATCTGGTCTGCTTCTTTGAAAAAATCAGTAATGTTGACATTTATCCTTGTGGAATTAGCAGATGCAGATTAATATTGGGTATTTGTAGATAATTTAACAGAAAGTAAGGAATCTTACCTGCTCTTTTGTAAATAAGTATAAAAAATAGTAGGGTATTTTACCTGCTCTGAGATTGTGTCATGAGATTCCATTTATTTATGAATTGGGGCTACACAAATAAAGTTGATTAATTGAGCAAGAGAAGTAAAACAAGACAGGGGTTCATGAATGATTCTGAGTCTTTACCAGGCCTACACCAGTTTGACTTAAAAGCAATTTTATGATTAAAACTCTGGATTTTCCATCTTCCTAAGGTGGTGTTAGTGGAGGGCCAGTACTTGAGAGTTAGGGGAAGAAGGACTGATCGGGGGGCTGCTTGGGCCCTGGTTCAAAAAGCTCCATTAGCTAGCCTGAGATTTAACTGTGCATTGTGGCCTGGAATGCATTCATTTGGCTTCCATCTCCGGCTCCCCTCCTTCATAGCTTCTTACTTGCAATCAGATTCTTTTCAAATTTGGGGTCAGTGTTAGTTCAGCGTGTGATTATACGCTGCACGTTCTGGTTCCAATTGCACCCAGCTCCCTTAAGCATTTACTGCTGAATCTAAGATTGTTGACGTTAAGCCTTTTTTTCCTCAATTTGGACTCCATAATAATCAAATAGCAGGACAATTCGGCATTACTATTCAGTGCATAGACTTAAATTCATTCAAGGCAGTCTGAACAATTCCTTTAGATATAACATAAAACTTAATCCAAACTTATTTTTACCTGGCTGTTTGGTGCCACACTATATTTTGGACTGCAGTGTGCCTAATTCTGACAGCATTGCCTCTGCAGGTTAAGGTTATCCCAGTTCAACATCCTCTTTTAGATCCAGCTTCAGCACCCATCGGTTGTGCCTTAAGAAAATACCTGTCAGTATCTGTGAATATCAGACATTCCTATCTGCATTCAAGTCTAGTACCGTACTTGGTGCATTTAAATACTTGATTAATGATATTACTTAAACCTGGGAGACTTGGAGTGCCCCTACCCTCCAGGCAAGGACCAAATTAGACACTGGGGAGGGAATATTTTGATGCATTCCTACAAAATTACCTCAAGCTATATTTACTCTGTATTTGATGTGAAACATTAGTCTTAAAGATGTTGATCTTTTCTTTTAAAACCCTTTGATGGTTTTGTGGAAAGACTAAACCCAACCTGGCAACCTTGTAAAGCTGGTCGGGATTCATTGTCCAACTCTTTTTTTTCTGCATTGGATTGGTTTAGAGCCTGAAACAAAATGTTCTCACTGATATTCCCAAGTGAGATCAAGGTTTAGTCAAGTTTCTCCCCTGTGATGCTCCCCCTGCACAGACAGTCTCCACTAACCTGGCCAAGCTGATCACGGTGGTCTTAAATGATATAGTTTTAAAAACCACTTCACCTTGTCTCAAAGTATTCAATAGAAAAGACAGTTTTGAGTGTATCATAAGGCGCAATCACCGTTATTACCAAATGTGGCTTTGAAAAAAATTCCTGAGTAATAGATGCAAAGTATGTGGGGAAGAGAGACTAAGAAAGCTAATTTGCAGTCTCGCGTCCTGCTGAAAGAGAAAGTTTGAAAATAATTATTGCAGTACTGTACAAGCTTGCCAGGTGGAAGTTGTAAAATGTGTTGCGGCAGCCTCACCCTTCTGTATTTCTTTCTTTGAGGCTGTATCACATTCAAATCACAGGCCATTGTGCCACACAAGAACAAAAAATTGTCATTGTGACATGGCCCTCACACCATCCACACCCTTCTCTCGAACCATCAAAATGTATCGTCGGCATAAAAGGTACAACTACTGTATTGTTCAGGAATCTAGCGCAGGCTGGGGCGGAGACGATAATTGTCCCACTTTCCCTTTGTATCATTGTCCTTGAATGTAAGACAAGACTTCTTTCAGGAATAGGCACTACTCTTTCATCCTTCACTAATCCACCAAGAAGAAATTTACATTTTAGCCTCTAATTGAGTTATCCAGAATTACAACTGAAACTGCCAGGAGGGAATGGGGTTTTCCTAGTGGTCTAGTACTCGTTAGTTTGAGCCATTAGTCATCCAGCATTCAATATCTTTATTTAATTATTTCAATGAATGTTTAATTTTGTATAAGTTACCATGTAACCGTATTCACACTGACCTACAGCACAGAGAAATATACCCTTATGTCTCTATACTGGTGCCGTCTCTACTAGCATCTACTAGCAACAAAGATACACTAGCATCAGAAATTGAAACTCTAATTAGTCTCCTCTAACCCCACAAGCTTCATTTGTCGTTGCTGTTTGTAGTTGGAAGCTGCTGGTTTCTTTTAGGGGATTCTGTCGGCATTAGCCTAGCTCGTAGTTCCTTGCTATAGTGTCTCCATTAACTGTACACTGGCTAGCAAAAAATTATATATCCTAGCAACAGTAATTAAACCTTCATTGATAACTTTCCTCCCGTAACCTCTTGAGCTTCAGTCATCTGGACTGCAGTTTGAACCGGCTGGTTTCTATTTTTAGATTTAGTTTGTTAGCCTAGCCCTTACAGTAGCTACTTACTCTGGCATTTTGCTCCGCTATTAAGACTAGTCATAGCTGCACTCAGCTCTAAATGGAAACTGACTGGCTGACTTAGACCAGCCTTTGTGTAATTAAAGTGATGCTTTATAACTATATTTTCATATAGTGGCTGAAAACAAGTGATTGAGTAACAATTTAACTAAGTAAACAGGGACTTGACATGAGGATCACATGGCTTTTAACTTGCTTTTATGTGTTGGTGTGGAAGTGCTTCATAAGTGTCAGTTAAGTAGTTGGGTTCAGCAAAAAGGAGTTGGAAATGATCAGTATTCCATCTATCTGAGCCAAATCACGAATGTGAAGCAGCCACTGTATCTATATAAAGCGTCTGTGGCTGTCCTACAGATGCGGCCTCATTTCCATTAAAGCCACATGCCGTTGATTAGGATGGCTGCCATGTGGCCTGGCTAAGTATCATAACATTTCACTGAACTTTTTTCACACAGTTTTCTTCACATCCCAAAATATCTTGTTGGATACTGGAACATAAGGAAATAATGTAAACTGAGGGCATGTTGTTGAAGGCTAATGATGTTGTTCTTTTTGTCTTCTAGATATGCTTTGGCAGATGAGGCCTACCGTTCACTGAGAGACCAGGACAAGGACCAATGCATCCTCATCACAGGGGAGAGTGGGGCGGGGAAAACTGGTGAGTGGAACCACAGCATTACTCCTTTTTAACATATTCCTTAGTATGTAAATATGCATCACTTATGTCCTATGCTCCGAGAATTAAGAATAGAACATTTTTTTCATAATAAGACAAGGGAACGACACTCTAAATGGGCATCACATCTTTACAAAGATGTCAGGCAGTAGATCCCCAGAGGGTTAAAAATGTATCATAGTGCCTTTTTGTCTGCTCTTCTTGTTTGTAGTTTGGAACAAAAGTTGGTTTAAATGTAGTCAAAACGTGCTTTAAAGGCAGCTGTGAGATAAGGGTTGTTTTGGAAAAAGAGCCACAGTGCAGATTTACATCAGATCACCCTTTTCTAAAAGGCAGTTTGATGCTAGGTCTTTCAAAACGTCATGTTGGTACATGAAATGTGACGGAAACTCCTGGATTGTGCCCATATTCACTCAACCCTGTCCAGAGGACTAAATGCACATGTCCCACTGTGCTTTGATCAAAAAACATGAACTGCAGCCTGCTGATGCTTCAGGCAGCTGAATGCAGGTCCCTGTTCTTTGTTTCGGTTGTTTTTTCTTATTATCCTGTGGCCATGTTCTGGAGGAGTATCACATACCTTACAGAAAAAAACAACAGGAATGGAATTTCCTGGTCTCTGTTGGCAGTACTGTGTCAAAAATAAAAGTCATATTGAGTTGGCAGAGCATAAATAAACTGTGGGAAATCAGCTGCAATATACCAATAAAACATCTTCCTGTCCAGTGAGGATACAAGCGCCCATTCATACTTGGAATTGTAAAATCTTGACCTTTCCACTGAGGTCGCATAAATGATGGATTCCAGTGCAGTTACTTGCAGCATTGCAGCTTTGATCGGTTATTGAATATAATTTCACATACAAAATCATTTATAGTGCTGGCATCACGAGCTGCCGAACTAGACTGATGATGGTTGCTTTTTGATTGTCAGCTTCAGACTAAGAAAGTGATCATCTGGATTTGTAGACCAAAGTGTTGGAGTGAATTGTAATCACAGTGTCCATGGAGTTCTAGTTGTAACTATCCATGTGGCTTTAATCAAGGTCTGGGAAGTATTGAAAAAAACATTGACATAAATAGAACCATCATGTCTTTATTATGGGATCAAATTGAAAGTAGTACAATCCTGAACTGTAATTGGCTATTTGCCCTGTCAGAGGCGGGACTTATGTTAAAACAAACTATACAGTCTTTTTTTGCAGAAGGCTGCTAGTGGTTTTCTTTACATATCAATGTAGCATATTTTATATTTAATTTGTACTTGTATAAAAACTGTGCACATCTATTTCATAGGAAAGTAGTGCACTCTGTCTTATGAACTGTCATAAGACAGAGTGCACTACCAGAGTGTACCAACACATTGCAAGTTAGACTGTGCAGGAGTTTGCATATACGTTTCTAAATCATTTAAAATTGTGACTTTGAAACCAAGCTAATGTTGCCATTGTCTTGTGTTATAAAGTATATATTATTGGTGAGGTTAGAAAAGGTAATTCATTGATTGATTTGTTTGCTTGTGTTTGTGCGCACATCACACTTCAGGCCACCCGTGCTTAAGTCAGCGGCCCAGTTGGGCCACCCAATGAAAAAAGTCAGGACACGCCCCTGAGTAGGAGTACCGAATACTTGCCTTCTATTTTTCTATTCTAAATATGTATTGATTGTTATGCACCACCACAGCTAATTCCTTGTATGTGTTAACATTCACGATAATAAATCCAGATTCTGATTAAATTGGAACATTAATCAAAACGAGATAGCTGCTCATAAATGAAAGTTTTCCATTAGAATCAGATTTATGACTCTGTTATTTATAGTCCCCTCTTCATTTTTATTTAATCAAACACATACCTCTGTGGGCTTTTGAACTTTTGTTATATGTATTATCTGTATAGGTTGGATGTTGTCATGCTTTTTGTTACATTTTGTCAAAGTGATATGTGGCTGTAGTTCAGAATCGGATATCACAACTTTACTTGTATTTTTGACAAAAAAACATCAAGAGCAATAAAAGCCTCTCAACCATTTTAACGAAAGCCACTGTCAACACTCCAGTAGTAGCCAGTTATCAACATTAACCATAAAAACAGAACGATGGCAAGCCGTGGACAGGACAGTACAGTTTGTCCGATCATGTTTTGCAGGATTGGCCGGCCTTTATTTGAGCCCTCTCAGCCTCCTGAGGATATTTAAGACCTCACTCCAAGGAGCTGCTCAGACTAGCACAGGAGATAAATTTGGATTTTGATAATCTCTTCGCTGATGAAGCTGTCGAGTGGAATAAGGCCATCAAAAATGTGCCCCACCGATATGGGTCATGGACGTTTATGTGTTGCTGGAGCTTTTGTTGTGCTTTGTCATGCTATGATTTCTATAGAAGCCAGGAGCTGTGACGAACATCATCATCAGAAGCCGGCACGGCGTGCAGACATAACAAAGTTCTATCTGAGACTGAGAGACTTTATTTTGCTACCCTGGGAGATAAAAAATGTGAAGATTAAGCGGTGCATACACCTCCCTTACCATTGCAAAATGTATGAGGGTGTCTGGAGCCGTTTGTGTGCCAGGCTCATCAGCAGTCAGAAACAGCAACTACTGTCAAGCTTCTTTTTTTTTTTTTTTTTTTTTCTATCCCTCCTTGGCACATTACACACACATCATCAGTTCTGGGTCACTGTCATCTCACTGGACGGGGGGAGATGATCCTGATGCCAGCAGTCATTCTACAAGGCATGTCGCCTGTTTCTGACGGCACACGATGCCTTTTGAGCTCGTGTCCCGATTCTCATCTGGAAAATCATTTCGGGAACACGTTTCACTCGCGCCACACTTCAGCTCCAACATGAAAAGTGGATGAGCGGGGATCATATCCGACAATCCAAATACAGTCACGTTTCATCAGCACACACTCTTGGTTCCCAGTGAAATTAGTCATTTAAATGATGAGGTTATGATGAAATAAAGGTCATCGTCTACCTAAACAAAGTGGGTCTCCATTCTGAGGCTCCCTTCTTGTACCCCAGACTAATGAACGATCCCCACCCTGCTCTGATGGCTGTCAGGGGGGATGAGGTAACTGTGGATTTAATGGGAAATTTTGAGATGGTGTAGGCACAGCGCACTTTCTCCTCAGTCATGTCTAGCAAAGGCTTTGACCTTAATATTCATCTGTGTGTGTGTCTGTGTGTGTTCCAGAGGCCAGTAAGCTGGTGATGTCATACGTGGCAGCGGTGTGTGGGAAGGGCCAGGAGGTTAATAAGGTCAAGGAACAGCTGCTGCAGTCCAATCCAGTGCTGGAGGGTGAGTGAGCGCCGATCACACTCGCGATACGTCTCAATTCACATCTGGATACTGCATTAGGACACGTCTGACAACAAGTTAACACCCATTTCAAATATTCTTTTTTAAGCATCCTCATTTTGCCAAAATCAGGGGTTCAATGTGTATTACAACTCAGTAGCTATCAGCCAAAGTTTATAAGTGAGCTGCTCATGTGTGAATTATGACTGCCTCAAAAAAGCAAACTGATCAAAGAAAAACAATACACAGTATTTAAAGGACTTTTGTTGTTTTGTTTATTTCCTCAGCTTCTCCCTTGTTCAACACACACACACCGCACACACACGTACCAACAAACACACACAGTGTTTTATTCCCACAGCTCAGAGCTGGCACATGAACAGCTGTATTTTAATTGGGGGCAGTGGACAGGAAGTGCCCATGAATGATGAAGCTGTATGCCCGGGTTGAATCGCCTCAGAAACCCTGCACATCTGCAAGAGTTTAACTCCTGCCGATCTAATTGGCCTTCAGCTAAAAAGGAAGGGAGAGGGGGAGCGCAGTTCTAGTGCTCCTCACAGCGTGTCTGCCTGATGCTCTCATCTCTGTGACTCTCGGCTTCGCTTTCTTTCATAATCTTTATTGGCTCCATTCTTTGTCACCCTCTACCCCCTCTTCATGCCTTGCTCTGATTCCTCTTCCTTTCTCAATGCTAGAATTAAACACTAATCATCTGTTATCAGCCATGAAGCAGTTGTGCTAGTAGCACTTTGATGCACGACACATTTAATAGCTTGTTAATGTAGGAATGCGGTTAGAAGGGAATTGAGAGGGCCCTGGATTGGAAACCGGCATTCAAAAAATGTATGCACATAGCACATGGCCTACATACGCACACTTGTTTATTATGTGTTTAATGTTCTCACAAACCCCAAAAAATCATGCTGGACAAGACTTTTTAGAGTCCTGTTTGTTTTTATTTGTTATCAAAAAATGCTGGCAGATACTGAAGCCCTTTGATTTGAATGTGTTGTGACAGCAAGGTTCAGTCCTCCCTAAGCCTGGAAAGCCTTGGTGCTTTGCCTAATCCACGCAGAATTATGGTGCCTCATCAGTACAAATGGCTCTGACATCCGGCCCCTTTTATGATTGACAAGCTAGCTGGAAATGAGGCACAATGTTAAGCATCACTTTGCCGGGGTTTGAAATATTTGTAAACAAGCTTTGATTCATTGACTTTAACTTTACACTAGATGGATTTGCATTAATCATGCAGTGGTTGCAATGTTGCCATCATATCAAATTATGTTTGTTTTTTTTCTTCTCTCCCTTTCAGCCTTTGGAAATGCCAAAACAGTAAGGAATGACAACTCTTCTAGATTTGTAAGTATCCTCTCCAGAACTGACAAACAACTCGATTTGTTTCCCTGTAATTGATTTGTTCCCTAACAAAGCCACACTTGTTGCTAGATAATATGCGCAGCTTGCAGGCTCACATGCAAACTTCTTTGAACGAGTGCATCATTTGTCCCTTTCATCAATGTTTTCTCTTGCCTTTAAAATAAGCCTCAGAGTTTTCCTTTATTCCCTTCTTGTGTGCCCCTCTCCAGATTTCTTGTGATATATTTACACATATTTATTCACCCTTGTGCCAGTGAAAATTTGGCTCTTATTAACTAGAACGTCGAGCGGGATCAGCAATGTTTTACTATCTTATTCTCCTCACTTCTTGAATTGGTTGAGCAGGATCCGTTTTAATAACAGCTATTCTGTCTTAAACCCAAGTGCCGCTGTCAGAACAGCCTCTGTAGCCGCTCGATGGATATCGCAGGCCTGCTGGTGTTTGCCTTCTAAACTTCCTTCAAAGCTCGCAAAATGTCATGGCCGATGTTTCCTGTAGACTCGTTCTTAGTAAATGACGCACGTTGGAACGTGATTCACAGGACAGTTCCACTTGAGTTATGAGAATGACAGAAATAACATCCTTCCACATATTATGTGAGGACATATATTGGATCTGTACCTCACACCAGGCCACACTCGATAACAGCAGGCCTTGCACACCTGATGGATTACGCTTCCCCATGTTAAATGGCTTTGTAAATGCTCTCCATTCGGCATACATGGAAAGGCCTCTAACCTGCGCTGCTTTTCATCTGCTGCAGTGTGTTGCCTCATGCCAGTGCACGCTAAGCACACTGACTATTTAGCACGTCCCTGTCCAAGAGAAAATCAAATCTCTTATCTTAGTTTTAATTCTATTTTCATCTCTCAGTTTCCCCCCCCAAAAAAACACTTGCTTGTTTGTAAAGCTTCAGACAGTCTGCTCTCATGATTCCCCATGCAACCTCTAAGGGTGAGAATGAGGAAACTGAAGAAGTCTAAGGCAAATCTCTATGGAACGCCGAGATAGCATCATAAGAATGATTCAGTGTCTGCATGATTCTTTGCATAGACGGACAAGAATCCAGAAAACAAAAAAAAAAATCCCAGACAGTGGCAGTATGCTGAAGAGACGGGTGTGTTTTGCTCTTTGGTTTCCCAAGAGGGCATTCACACAGTTCCTGGCATCTTGCTACAGTAGCCTGCTTCGGGTTTCCTCCCTCATTGCATCACACTAGCACGTTTGTTCATGTACATTTTGTTTTTTAAACATGAATGTTTCAAAAAGCAAACCAGTTTAGCTGAAGAATGTTCCAGTACATCCAAAAGTCTGATTGCAAAACACTGTCTGCAGCTAAGCGACTGAAAGGTTTTTTTTGTTTGAATGTATAATGGTTTGATGGAAACTGGTTATACATGCCAGTACTTTCCCAATTTTACATTTCCCCATCCCTGCTATCTTCAATCTTCTAGCTACACCACTTCATGCGTGTACATGCCAGTGGTTGGACTTGCAGTTGTAACAGGGAGAATTATAAAGGATTATGCCCCTGATCTATTTGTATTTAGGTAACCTTGGCATAAACCTCCAGATAAGCACCACAGGCCGTCCAACTAGAACCAGTTCATCAGAGCTCCATCAGTTTAACCGAGACTTCAGAATCAAGCCGTCATTTCACTTCTTTTCTAAGTGGATTTGACTTTAGAAGGAGCTCACTCACCAGTAGACCTCTGCCTTTTGTTTATGGAGGACCAGATGCTATTAATACATCAGAGAGAGAAAAGATGTCAAAGAAGTCTGCAAGTTGTAGTTATTTCTTAGCAGCTAATGACTGCCGCTGGGCCTGTATAGTCACTTAGTTTATACAGAGATTCTCATTGTGAACTTAATTGAACTCATGAGCTGAAGTTGGATTGAAGTCACAGCGTTCTGTATTTGTTTCTGTTCTGTACACTCAGTTCTAACTGTTCACTTGTATCTGCAGGGAAAGTACATGGACATTGAGTTTGACTTCAAAGGAGATCCTCTCGGTGGAGTCATCAGCAACTGTGAGTAGTATTGAGGTGTAAATATACATGCAATTATAGGTATATTTAAAGGGTAGCACAATAAGCACATTTTGTCCTGCTTATTATAATATCCCCATTTCTCCCAGCAACGTCATTAAACAGTAAAACTATAAATAAAAAAAAATACCAGCTACAGTTTAGAAGCTGGTTGTTGAGGTACAGTCAGTCACACGCTTGATTTTGGCTTCATCGAAATGATTTGTGTTCCTGGAGTTTACAAAGCGCACCTCATCACCCACCCACATACTTTCTCTCCTTTTAGCTTTTGGCGTTATCTGTTTTTCGGTTTCATCTCGACTCTCTTCACATTGTTTTGTCTGTGTCGACTCCTCCGACAGAGGTCACGGAAACAAAAGCTTGATGGCCAACACACAGATGACAGCTGTCTGCTGTTCTCAGTTAGTCCAACACAAGGGCCCGTCTGTGAGGCAGACCCACTGACATGTGACTGCCTCAGACAGAGCTGGCTGGCTGGCTGGCTGGCTGGCTAGACAGATGGATGAGGATGCTCTTACAGGGCAATCCGGGATTGATTTCTCTGCACCTCTCAGTTTATTATATAACCCTAGATGTATATCCTTCCAGCCCTCAGTGCTTCACACAACTTGGGTTAGATCTTGAAGCCATTTATTTTCTTTTTTTAGTTCCGCCACTCAGCCAAAGCCCTGCCTCAAAACACAACAGGATATTGTCCCCTTATTGCTGCCTTAATGTGTGTTTGTTTATCTAAGAGGGCAAAGAGAGCATGCAATAAATGCTGTTCAGAAGGCTTTACAGCAAAAAAAAAAAAAAAAAAAGGGAAGCTTTGGCTTTAAAAAGCAATAATAGGATGACATAACTGTTTGGTGGGACGCAATGTGAAAGGTCACTTCAGTCCCCCGAGGATGAGGATATTAAGAGAATGCAAGCAAAGGGAAATGGGGAAGAAATATATGAAAAAATCTTCAATAAGATGCAGAAATGGAGGAAGCTGCTCTTCAGTTGAATTCTTCTTACACTCTCTGCGTCTTTGAGCACAGCCTGTGGATTGCTGCCGCCAGCCACTCAGTCATCTATGTTGTATTATTGATGTGTCGGCTCTTATCGAATCACTTATGTGATTCATGGCCAGTGGGTGCCATAGATTCTCATTTGGCCTGATCCACCCCTAACACTGACAACATCAGGTCTCTGTGGAGCTCTCTAGGTAGGTGTTTGCACTGTATCCACAGATGCAGAGCAAAGTGGCACTCTTGTCCTCTCAGCACCCACAGACTGGTGAGTCAGAGTTTGTAATGTCTAAAAATTGGAGGAAAAAAAAAAAAAGGCCTGAGCAGTTCTTTTTTTTTTTCTCTTCTCCCTTTTCCTTCTGACTGGCAATTTGGCCAAATGTAAAATGGCCGAAATTTTGGACATTTTAAACCCCAGAATGATCTCTCCACTGTAATGTAAAAGTCTAAAAATAAGATGTTTTCTGAGCCGCCAAATTGAATGCTATTATCCAGCCAGACTGGCAGTGAAGAGGATCTCGAGCAGCCTCAAACGCAGAGCTATGCAGTTGGCCTTTAATTAAATCATACTCTGCCTAATGCGGTGAGCAGATGATGGCTCCCCTTTTAATCAGGTACTGTTGCACTTGGTCTGCAGCCCAGAAGAAAGGGCTGACGTTTTGGTTTCTTCCTCGTGCAATTCCGGTCGTATGTTTATACACACAAATAATTACCGTCATTGGCTAGATCACCATGGCAACTTAAGTACAGCCAGTGGTACCAACCAGATACCCTGCGGAGCTCCGCACAGATGTTGTATGTCCTTTATACTTACAATGGCAGGTTATTTGTAATTAACGTTTCAAGGACACCTCTTGCAGAAATCACACTTTGAACGCCACTGTTAGGAAACCGCTCATCGTCATCATGCGTCATTGTTTCCTCTTTCTTGTCCTTTTTATGCTTTTAGATCTGCTGGAGAAGTCACGCGTGGTGAAACAGCCAAGAGGAGAGAGGAACTTCCACGTCTTTTATCAGCTTTTGTCTGGAGCCTCGGATGACACGCTCAGTAAGTGGTAAACATGCTGGAAGTGGGACTCGAATGGAAGCTTTGTTATTCTCTAATAGCCTGGCGGAATAAAATTGAATAGTGAAGAGACCTGAGGAAGAATGGCTGATTGAAATACTTAAAGACAAAGCTGAGAACAAATGTATCTATATGTAGTTTGTTTGGAATAATATCTAATCCCAGAATAGAAAATGCTCTGCTCACAGGAAGCGATGAATCAACTTTGCCACATTGTTTAGATTTGAGTGACAAAACTCAGACTGTGGTTAACACGAGCTCAGGGTTTGTGATCCCCTCTTTCTGTCTTTTAAATGTTATAAATGTACATTTTTTTTCCTTCCTTAATTGACATGCAGAGTTACCAGCATGCCGTCCCTTATGTTGAAACCGTACATAAATATTTTCCGGCAGGTTAGCAGCTGCACAAAACACATGGCTGATGTATTAATGAGCCAACCTTCCTGCCTAACAAACAGCACAGAGAACAAAGAGCAGCCGTGGAAACCCGTTCCCTCTATTTGCTTTTTGGACAGAGGGCATTGTTTTTTTTTTTTCTTTCTGTCCTGAACACAGGAGAACAATATAATGGTCATTGACTCTAGAGCACGCACATCAGAGGAGCTTGATTCAGCTGTAGCTAATGCAGGCACTAATGAAATCCGACACATGCGCCCACGAGAGGAATAGATTTCTTTGCCACTAGAAAGGGGGGCTTTTAAGGCGACCATTTGATCTTCCAGGAAAAAAAAAAAAAAATGTTCACAGCATTAAGAGCCTACACTGTGGAGAAATTGTGTTTGGAGTAGCAAAGGTTGAACACATTTGGCATGCGTGTCACCTGTTCGAACCTTTGCATCATCAAGGGATTTCGATTGGTCCTTGGAAGTTTCCATCTTTGCAAGCTTTTTTTTTTTTTTTTGCTTATCAGGTAGCTCCCAGCTGTGAGTTTGCGCATGTGAAAACGTCCATTGAATGTAAATAAGGCTTAACTTTCCATTAGCCAACACGCCGTAAACAAATGTAGGTTAAACAGCAACCGCATGGTTTGTGTGTCGCAGAGAAGCTGAAGCTGGATCGGGACTTCAGCAAGTACAACTACCTGAGCCTGGACTCTGCTGCGGTCAACGGGCTGGATGATGCGGCCAACTTCAGGACAGTCAGAGTGAGTAGAACATACACATATTAACACACTTACTATCTATACCTATATTTAGACTTTATCCTAGTTGATCTTTTAAGAAAAAAGCCCTACTAAATTCTTGGTAGGAATAAAAATGATCTTGATTTTCTAAATCTCCTAAATAAGTAGTTCTCAACTGGTCTAGCCCCAGGACCCACCACCAACTCCTTGATGATAAATCGCCACCCAAATTTCTGATTTTATTTTATTTATTTTTTTTTTAAAGTGGAGGTTTGGACCACGACAGTCCAAAACATGATAGAACAAAAAAAAATGCAAAATAAAACAAGCATGTCAAAGCTCTCCATGAAGTTTTTGACACAGCTGTTTTTTCTGGGCAGACACCCAACACGACTCCGCGACCCACTTTTGAGTACCACTGTCCTAAATCACAAATGGATCGTCATATAAACGATAGCAAGGTGAAACGAACGTCACATGCTCATCACAGACCAGGCGATGCTGAAGAGGCATTTGTTGTTGCATCACACAGAGTTAATCTAATTCCTGCACAGAGAGGTTCTCCTTATCTCCTGAACATAAGAAACGAAGAGGGTGTTGATTTACAAAAGTCACTCGTGACTCGTCTCTATTATGAAAAGCCTCCACACCAGACTCAGTCCCACCTGTTGCAAAACCAGGTGACCCCCTTGAACTGAACCTGAACTTGAAAGTGAACTAAAGCCTGAAGCACTATGGGTTCAATGTGCAGCATTTGACTAAAGTTCAAAGTTTATAACTGAACAGTGGCAGGAGCATGTCTTTGGTACACCCAGCTGCTTCCTCTTTGTTGAAAAAAAAAGAAATCCACATTCAAGGCGACCACTTGTCCTTCTCACTCACAGTGACACGTAGAATATTGTGTCCAAGAGAAACCATATCTCCTGCCCTCCATTGTTATCAGTCCTGCTCCCTTCTGGGTTACTCAGCCTCTGTATAAGCGGCTGTCCCTGCACTCTGTTATGGCACATTCTACTCGACTGGTTTCCTTACGTTCTACATCCTGCTTCTCATCACCTCTCACACTCAGTTTTCACAGTGCTCCCCACACAGCTGCGTTTCGCCACAGGAAACACAAGAGGACATTCCCACTGAACAATGAGGCCCTCCACATGGCCTCGTCTGTGGTGTACCTAAAGATGACCACACGCTCTTAAACAGGACTCGACAACAATACTAGTTTAATGTCAACAAGTCTGGAAGTAATGCAGCACCATAGCACATTCGACATGTAAGGTTTTTAAACACAATATTCTCATGTGCTTAACTTCATTGTGAAGTTGTGGAATGTGGAATAATTTACAACACACTCTCCAGACACTCTTGTTTCTCTTGGACAAATTAAGACAATGATCTCAAACCACTTTACCACAGTGTGCGATTGTTTTTCCTGAGAATCATCCCGTCTCTGTTGTTTTATTTGTGCTCTTTTTTTTTTTGTTTTGTTTTGATTTGTATCTCAACATCATGATTTTTGAGGCTTAAATAAAGGTTTGAAATGAAGTGTCTTTTCATTATGTTAGTAAAGGATGCAGTCTCAAATGTAGCACTAGTGTGGTGCACTTGGATTTAGTTTAAAATGTTTAAATATTCCATTAAGTATTTGTCCCTCACAGCAGCGAGAGAGGGTGAATTGATTGCTTTCTTGAGTTAAATGTTAGAAGGTTGGCACAGTAAATCAGTCCTCTCTTGTTTAATTATTCCAGTTTGCACAAATTGGAAACGTTGGGTATAAAACAAAATTGTGTGCAGGGTACATATACATCACAGATGTGTCTAACAACTGCTATCATAATGATAATAAAGGAAGCTAGAGTTCTCTTTAGCTTGGTTCCCTTAAGTGATCATGTGTCTGTTGACACTCAACATTGACATTCAACAAACTGATCAGCAACTGATTCCCTTTTTGCCTTTCCCAGAATGCCATGCAGATCGTGGGCTTCATGGAGGACGAGGTGCAGTCAGTGCTGGAGCTGGTGGCAGCCGTGCTGAAGCTCGGCAACATAGAGTTCAAGCCAGAGTCCCGCTGTAACGGCACAGACGAGAGTCGCATCAAAGACAAAAACGGTGTGTTCTTCTGACTGATGACCAAACAGGAAGCGAAAGAGAAATGAAAATACCCTCTGATCCTTTTATGACACATCTCCAACTTCATTTGAATGATTTGGCAGTGACGTGCTCGAGGAATAAATGAGCTGCTTAGGCATTTTAGTTTGAAAAAAGGTGAATAATTGAATTAATTAGTTAATTGTGTTTATTTTTTAACATAATATGAATATTTAAACATACAATCCTTCGACATACAAATGGCCTGATGGGGATCCACTGCCCCCTCTTGGCTGCTTTCATCTCTCCTGCAGTCACCCCTACCAAATACTTATTTCTATTTGATGATTTGGACGAGAAGTGTTTGTGTTATCACTCTTACAGCTGTTCTCTTCTGGGAAGTGTAACATTTACATATTTCCCTCTATGGCAGTGGCATGATCTATCTTAGTGCTACTCTTTCCGAGGAAATATGTTTGTTTTTTTCATATAAATCACTGCTTTATTGCAATGACATTGCAACATGTTGCCGATAATTTAATCTCATGCTTTCCCCTTCCTTTTATTTTCCTCCCCAAGGGATTTATAAAATAGTTTGTATCAAAATAACTTTTAAGCACTCTTCCTTTTCTAGCACTTGCTGTCTCATCTGAGCCACATTGGATTAGTCCATAAAATATGAACACATGAAGTTAATTTTTCATTGAAACTTTAATCTAAGAAATCAATGACAATTTGACTCGTTTTTTTGGCATTACTTTCCACACACCATCCATGTTTAGCTGCAATTTTAAGTAAAATGATCATATCATTCCTCGAGATGTCAAAATGATTTGCTTATTGCCAGCGGTTTGCATGTGTTGCAGATTTGAAGGAGATGTGCGAGCTGCTGGGGATCGAACAGTCAGTGCTGGAAAGAGCGTTCAGCTATCGTACAGTGGAGGCTAAGCTGGAGAAAGTGTCCACTACCCTGAATGTTTCCCAGGTCAGAGGCAGAGTACCACATCGGCCTTGCACCAGTTACACCGTTGCACCAGTTACACCATTGCACACCTTACTTGTATTGACATTAGAACACACATACATGCACACACAAGCACTCAGAGTGCATAAAAAAAGATGAAGGGGCATTTCTTCCCCCTGACTTGCTCCTCAGGCTGCTGCCTCTCATCCATGTCAGTGCTACATGAAAACCTCTTCATTATAGATAAGCTCTATCCCCCCTGGTTATTGAAATATAGGTCATGTTTAAGAGGTTAGTGAGTTCACTCAGACTGCTCATACAGTGATGGTGGTGAAGACCTTGGCCCTCTCATCATTCTGTTACTTCTGATTTTAGAATTAACCTCACCTTTTTGACCTGTATTGCTGGTGTCCTTAATCTTTTTTTTTTCCCCGTCGTATTCATGAATAAGTGTATTCTTTGTGAAGGTTTTATTTTCTTTCATACATTTTTGACCTTCACAGGTAGCACAGGTTTAACACTAAACATGTTTTTCAAGTACTGATATTTTGGATGTGCAAAAGATCAAGTACAAATGAATTCATGCACTGTCTGTCAAGGGCTATATTAACCTTTTTCCAACCAAAATGTGTGTTTATTTAAAGGCCTACTACGCCCGGGATGCCCTCGCCAAAAACCTCTACAGTCGTCTGTTTAGCTGGCTAGTCACCAGGATCAACGAAAGCATTAAAGTAAGTTATGTGAAGGACTGTACACTTTTGTTTGATTTAATAAATAATTCAGTCTTTCTTGAACATATTTTCCATGCTCATTCAAACTGGCATTACCGCTCTGTCCTAGTGGATTTCTAATATTTGTTGTCTTTGTTGTCTCCCTGAAGGCACAAGCCAAAACTCGACACAAAGTCATGGGTGTGCTCGACATCTATGGCTTTGAGATATTTGAGGTAAGACAAATGGCACATCAAAGCCTCGCCCCTTTCTCTCTTACTCTACAAGGATCGAATCTGAGCACCCGAAGATTTTTTCCCTTTTCTTTTTTTTTTCTTTTACATTTAAAAGGATTTTGCCCTAGGCTGCTAGCGTGCATGTTTTGGTACCCATGAGGAGCTTATCAACAAGAACTAAGGGCTGCTAAAACACCATTCAGATCAGATTATTTCAGCTTCATTGCCCCTATGATAGTGATATTACTTTTTTTTTTGTGGCAAGTGATTTCTACTGTAAAGGCAGCAATTCATAGTAGGAAATGGCCACAAAAGTGAGGAAATGCACAATACACAGAAAACACAACAACATACCCATAATGTTCACGTCATGATTTTACACATGGAAGAGCATTTATTTGATACCTCAGCACACACGTAGCACTGCATTTTATGAGTTGAGTTGTTCCATTAGGTCAATTACATAGAGACCATCAGGTCCCTGCAATTAAGTATTTGCATGCAAACACATGCAACACAGAGTGTGAGTGCACTGTATGGACTAAATGGAGCTAAATGAATTGCCTTGCCTTGTTACTTGATGACCTTCATTCCCCTTCCCCCCCCCCCATATTTTCATGTCTTTTTCATAATCATTTTTTTCCCCTTCATATTCCTGCTTGTTCACATCACTCACTCACAAGTCGTTCTTCTCCTCTCACTGTTGTGTTGTGTCTGGGTCACCAGGATGGAGTAAGTAACACCTGCACCGGCCTGTTTGCTGTGCCAAGCGTGCATGCTGTGATCTGAACTTAATTCAGCTCCTCCTCGTTAAAAAAAACAACCTTTTAGGACTCCTGGGTCTGCAGCACAGCTACACAGCTGAAAAGATGCTAAAGAAGCCTTTGCATCGTTAGAATAATGACCTAACACTCCGTCGCCATTTTATTCGCAACACCTAGCTAAAACCAAAGGAAGTGCGATAATAAACTGGCAACTGAGTGTTATGCTGCTGTGTTAAATGTCTGTTGTTTCATGTTGTAAACATGTCTGAGTAGTTTAAAGGAATGGTTGACTGTTGTTGATATTTCTTATTCCCTTTCCTTTGGAGAGTTAAATGAAAAGAATGACACAGTTTCCATGACTGTTAAGTAAGCTAAAGCTAGTAGCCAGTTAGCTTAGCTTTGCATGAAGACTGAAAGCAAGAGAAAAGAGCTAGCCTGGCTCTGTTCCAATGAAACAAAACAAAACAGAGTATTTCTTGGCAGGAATCATGAACTTTCTGGAGTCTCATAGTCACTGGAGGTTGCCCAGAAGCCAGTGGAGAGTAAATCTACCTTGCCAAAAACTAGTCTGGCACATTAAACAACATGTTGATTTCACACTTTTCTGATCAAAATCAACAAAGAAGATGTAGATGTAAACTAGTGAGCTGATGAAAGGCTTTTCTGGCAGACGTTAAGTTTTCTTTTCAACCTTTAGATGGAGACAGGCTCATTGTTTGTTCTTGCTTCAAGTTTTATGCAAAGCCAGGCTAACAGTTCAGCTCCATATCTTGTCATCTACAATCTCCTAACTCTCTGAAAGAAAAGTATTAAGCAAATAACCTGAAGTGTTAAATAATTCCTTTTAGCTGAAACAGATTGGGCTGATGCCCCGAGTGTTTTTTGGTAGTCTGGTGAGATTTGAAAACACTATTTAAACTGAGAATAGTAAGCTACATGTAGCAATAAATAATGTCAAGTTTGGTGTATGGTCATTTTCATGGTCTGGAGCTTTTGTGATTATTCTAAGTAAAGGTTTAGCAAAAGATTTTAGAAAGTTCTAGAAGATTCTTGTTAAACTCTCGATATACTTTTCCCCTTGAAATATGTTTGATTTGAACTAGTAACACATAGGAATAATATTAAACTCAAGGACTTTGTAAATCAACACCCCTGAGGAGAGAGAGACCATTAACTTCAAACATGGTACACTACAAAGATTTTTACTTCCTCAAGGTGTTATTAACCGCTTGTCATAAAACGGCACAGTCGCAGCAGGAATATTTAGGGTTAAGGTTCAAGTCTGTCATATTTCAGTCTGGTGTCTGCTGCCACATTGGTATATGTGCGTGTGTGTGTGTGCGTGTGTGTGTGTGTGTGTGTGTGTGTAGGGGTGGAGACAACCTTTTTTGGTTTCTCAGTTAAAGGAAATGGAATCTTGACATTATTAACAGATCTCCTTGAGGCCATGTGTTGCTTCCTTGACACTGAGAAACCTTGCCGCGTCCTTCACTCCGAGCTCTCAGACTAAACACCCTGCTCTAACCACTGTTGTGTCCTTAGCAAATGAGTGTTAACCTAACCCCCGCAACACAATGAGGCCTTCTGCCGAGAAGCATGACTAACCACTAAATGGTCATAATTGGCCACAGCAATAATTGAGTTGGTTGGGTCACTCGGTCAATGTTTAATGAGGTCTGTGATGGCTTACTGGACCTTGTTGTGAAAATGGTTTATCATCAGAAGGTATTCCTGCAAGTCTTGCTGGTATAATTTCTTACTTTTTAGTTTGATTTAGGGAATCATTGAGCAGACAGAGTGAGCTGCAAGTTAGAGTTTAGTCAAGCTGTATCTTGCCATTTTTATATTAAAGAAACATTTTTTTTTCTTAACTAGATGTAACATTATGACACTTTGCTGGACAATTCATGGCCAAATTAAAGAGGAAGCAGAATTTAATTCCTCCTAAAGTTTGATACTAAATCTGAATTCCAGGAACCTTTCCTGGTCAAGCAAAGTTGTTTGAACAGTATCGTAAACCCTCTTAATTAGTTCAAGTCAGTACAACCGTTTAATTGATATAAAAGATTGCAGTGAAACGATGGAAACCAGTGAAACTTCTCATCTCTTGGCTTACTTTTGCGATGTTTGCTGGGAATAAAGAATTTGGATAGAGCTTTAAAAAGCTTTTAAAAAAAACATAGCGGGGAAATTAAGTGGGGGGAAAAAACAACATTTGTAATCACAGTGGTTTTTAAAGAATGGGAAAAACAAGAACCAAGCTCAGAAATATAATAGGTTCTGATATTTAATATAAATATAGATATTTAAAAAATGTCCACTTTACCCTTTTTCGTTGAAAAAAAACAAACATGTCACTGACAATAACTTAGAGAAACAGTGAGTTCACAGGCGTCTTCATGATTCAACTTGCAGCCCAACCTGGAACTGATTGTTGTTTTGTTCTCTACAGGACAACAGCTTCGAGCAGTTCATCATCAACTACTGCAACGAGAAGCTGCAGCAGATCTTCATCGAGCTGACCCTGCGCGAGGAGCAGGAGGAGTATGTCAGAGAGGTACGGTTGTTTGCTCACACTCGCATAAACAACAAGCCCAATCCATGTACAAATGACTGGTTGTGGACACTTGGAAAAATGACCAGACAAGCCCAGCCTGTAGCCCTGGAAGCACTCCCTGTCCTACAACATCTACATCTTTCAGCGTCACCACTCAGTTTGTTGTGATGACATTTCATCATGGCAGTTCCCTGCAGCATGATCCCAACCTGGTCATGTCACTCTTCAGTTTGACCCCTTGTGCTTTTTTATTGGTTAAATCTGCTCTACCCTTCACCTTAATGCATTTCTACTTAATCTAAGCCTTCTCCCCTGTCTCTGTCGTCCATTACACTCTGAGTTTCTTCTCTCTCTCTCCCCTCTGCTGAGTCTCCGGGACGGAAGTGATCCCTCATTCCAGCGAGAGTAAACACTCCCCGTTGAGGGCCTTCGGGCTCTGTTTGTTTTCAAAGCTCTATGTATGTGAGCGCTGCAGTGGTGACCCCCACACCCCTTCCCCACTAACACCAGAACCAATGATATTCCACTCCTGGCCTCTCTCCAGTATACTGCATGGGAAAATACCACAACGCGGGAGAGAGGAGGGAGGACCGCCAATCAGGAATTTGGCCGGCCATCCGTCAGTTTGAGGCCCGCCTTCGTTGCAAGCCCCCTCCTCAAAATATCTGTCACTTTGCTTACATCAACCTAAGCCATGTTCCCAACCCATTAGCAGCTGTGAATTAGCTGGGCGGAGGGGAGTTCATGTGGGTAAGATGGGGAAAGTTTTTCTTTTTTCTCTCCAGATGTGCTCTGTCTTTACTCAAACTATAGGAAGACTGAGTTTGTGCCAAAGCAAAAGAGAAGGCCCTGTGAACACAAAATCAACCCAGATGTGGCAAATATTGCCATAAAGATTTGATGGTACATATAGAGAGATTTAATAAATCCTACAAACAGCACTCAAGTCAGTGATGAAAGCATAAAAAAAAGAAAAAGAGCTGTAACTTTAAAGGAACCCACTGTAGGTAGTGCTCTTTTTTTCCCTGCATCATTTGTTCTCATTAGGCCCAACTTCCCTATTTCAAGTACCAGTAATAAAGAGCTTGTGATATGAATGTGTCTAGACCAAGCAGCAACCTCTGGTGTTGAAAAATGAATCCAATGCTGAAGTACAGTTAATTGAATGTCCACTTGAGGCTGGCTGCAGAAGCACCAGAAGTCACATACACTCCAGAAATGTCAAAAAAGCAGAAATTAACATGTTTACAGCCTGGTTCAGAAAATGAAATGTCTGTCTGGATCAGCCCACACTGTACTGGGGGGGGGGGGGACGCATCCGTTTTGATTTTATGAAGGATAAGCGTTAGTCACAGTAAGCAAAAGTGGAGCTGATTGAAGGGCAGGTGCATAGTAGCTGGTCATCAAGAGACCCAGCCTCCGCTCGAGCTCTCAGCCTGTCGTTCGGTTGGCTGAAAGTTAGGCTGAGAGCATTTCCTGCAACGTGATCGCCATCGACTTTCTCCCAAAACCCCTGCAGTAACGGATGGGTGACGTCATTCAGGCTTCTTCCACTATTATTTACATCTACAGCTATAGACGTCTGACATCACAGTTCTCAGAATGTAAAATTTATTAGGCTTTCAGATTAAAGTTAGTGACAAAGTTAAGATACATACATTTCCACAATCTCCAATCATAAACTGTCATACCTGTAACATTGTCGAGCATTATTTGCCTCATCGTTAACACAGAATCTGTCAGAGTTGGAGTGATAATAAGATAATTTTCGTGTGTCATTGCGATGCTTTGTCTGTGTTTCAATGTACTCCCAACTTAGATTTGTAAAACTTGGAAGAAGTGACACTGTTGCATTGTGCAGAATCTTAAATTACAAGAATAAATGTGGTCCTAAGCTCAGAGGAATCTGAGAATTCAAATGAGAATTGGCTGCTACTGTGGCTATTGTGGCTATTGTGGCTACCTCACATCTGCTATGTTAACATTAGACCTTCACAAATGGTTGAGGTTAAATGAAATTGGAACACAGCATCTTAATCATCATTGTAATACATCAGTATAATAATTTCTCTCTGAATCATCTCCAGCTTTCTTGCGTGGAGTTTACAGAACTTGATGAGGCTTTTTGTGAGAGCAGAATAGATCTGGTGCCTGTTTTTCCTTCAGGTACTTGACCAGCAGCTGAGTGTTGTGTTGAGTGTTTTTGCATCAACCACTAAAGTCTGTAAGAGTCCTGCTGATATGAAAAACGAAGGCTTGTTAGCTCTGGAGGATAAGATAGAAAAGCCATTGTCCCCTTGACCTTCATTTCTTTTGTTACAGGGCATCGAGTGGACCAACATTGAATATTTCAACAATGCCATTATCTGCGACCTCATTGAGAATGTGAGTCAGACTCCCAGCGCTGAGACCACACAGACCAGTTCTGCATGAATCCACATTCAAGTCTGATTGCTTTTGTAGAATATTTGATTAAAAAAAGGACAAAGAGACTAGCTACACAGAATAATATTAGATCATCATTTTTTAGTATTCAAGGTTTTATGATGGGTAGTTTTATAAAATAATTTGATGTCTTGCTCCCCTGCTATGTCCAGCACCAAAACGGCATCTTAGCCATGTTAGACGAGGAGTGCCTGAGGCCAGGGACGGTCACGGACGAGACATTCCTGGACAAACTCAACACCATCTGTGCTGAACACCAACACTTTGAGAGTCGTCTCAGCAAGAATTCAAAGTTCCTTACCGACCACAGCCTGCCACACAGCTGCTTCCGCATCCAGCACTACGCCGGGAAGGTACTGGAAGTTAGGCTGTGTAAAAGAAACTATAAGACTCTGTAGATCTTTCTGGAACATTAGAGTGCTGTAAAGGGTATGGCTAGATACTCTGGCACTCATCTGAATCAGAATCAGAATTACTTAATCCTAGGGGTAAATGTGTTCGTTACAGTTGCTCTTAACCACAATATAACAGTAGAAATATAATTAAAATAAGGAATGTAAATAAGATCTAAAACTAAATATTGAGGACAATAGGGAATATATTCAAAGTGCAGTAGTAACAGTGGGATATAGCTATTATTTCAAAAACAGGACAACCTGATGAATGCAAGGGTTGTCAAATGATTTTACATTTGAATCCTGATCTATAGCTAAATATCAATAGTTAATCGTGATAATTGCATTTTTAATCGCATGTTTGAAATTCTATTATTTTACATTTAAAAATAAACTTTTCTAGGCTTTTATTTAGAATTTTTGAACCGTCTTAAGCGGAGAGTGCTTTACTGAATTTATCCCTGGTTTTATTTTGAAATAGAGTAATGACCTGATGGATCCAAGGTTACAGTATTAACTTCAGAAAAAGAAACTCTTAACAGATCAAAAACGAAACGAAAACAGCTAAAAGGAACGGTCAAACAAGTGGAATGTTTGATGTCATCAGCTGAGCTGTCTGGGAGTTTTATAAAGTGAATAGAGAAATTCAAAGATGCAGCCGTGTTGTCTTCTCCATCACGGTCTGTGACTACAGAGAGATAGTGCAGAGGCTTATCACAATGCACCTAAAGGGCAAAAGCATGTGATTAATCGCGATTACAAAAAGAAGAGTGCATTCATTTCAGACCTTAATTAATTGTGACTAACTTTTTTTAAGGCTGACAGCTTTGGTATGTACCTTTTTTTCATTTCTGTTCTCACTGTTCATTTCAAGGTGTTGTACCGCACTGAGGGCTTCGTAGACAAGAACAACGACCTGTTGTACCGGGACCTGTCACAGGCCATGTACAAGGCCACCCACAGCCTCATCAAGCAGCTCTTCCCTGAAGGCAACCCAGCCAAAGTCAACCTGAAGAGACCACCGACTGCTGGATTCCAGTTCAAAGCGTCAGTGGGTACGCTGATGAGGAACCTGCAGACCAAGAACCCAAACTACATCCGGTAATGTCCCGCAATGCATGCAGAGCAACCTGCCAGTCCAGGACATTGTTGTTTGTGTGTGTGAAATTCGCAGCCTCTGACTTAATTGTAAATGTTAGAGCAAATTAAAACAGCCTGCTGAATGTACTATCTGATAACTCCTTTTAAATATCAGTATCTGATAATGAGGAATATTAAGTGTAGGCTACAAAATATTCAAGATCAATCTTTTTCATGGTAATATTGACTTCAATATCAGTTATTATGACATCATAACCTCAAATTAATGAGTCTTAAAACAACTGCTAAAGATATGCTAATACAGACTTGCCTGGAATGAAACTATTTATCTACATCTAAGCGACTTATCTCCCATAAGAGTAGTTTACTAAATTTAACAAAACACATGTAGTCAGTGTAACTTAATGTTCCTCATGTTAGAACTGGACAAAACAAACGTATTACTTTGCAGCTGGTATCAGCTTTTTTTGGAAACAAACATCAGTCTTACTTTGATGTTAAAGAGTGACTCTTTTTTTTTTCTCCTTCCAGGTGCATTAAGCCCAACGACAAGAAGGCAGCCCACATCTTCACCGACTCTCTGGTCCGCCATCAGGCGCGCTACCTGGGCCTGATGGAGAACGTTCGCGTGAGGAGAGCGGGGTACGCCTTCCGCCAAGCCTACGAGCCGTGTCTGGAGCGCTACAAAATGCTGTGCAAGCGGACGTGGCCCCACTGGAGAGGACCTGCCAGGTAATTGTTGTGTTTATACTAAAGTAGTTGCTAATTGTTTTCTGGGCGAGGAGAGCGGAGGAGGAGTGGTCTTTTTCACTGGAAGAACGCCAAAACAAATCCACTTTTTGTTTGTGAGAAAATGCCAGAGTGGAAACTGAGAAACACTCACAGGAGGAGTCTCTAACTAAGGCACCTCAGACTGCTCCCACAGGACTTTCTGTGTTTAGCAATAATAGACTGAAGTCTATTCTGCAGCTCCCAGGTGTGGTTGTGTGGAGCGGTGTGAATTTAAGCAGGTCGTTGCTGGAAACGGCCTCAAATTCCCTTCTTTGGATTAAAAGAAGGTGAAAATATCCTCCCATATAAGTTTACACAACATACAGGCATATCCATTTTAGCAGGTAATGCATTGTCTAAGATATACGTCAACTTAGTTAGATTTAGGAAAAGGCTTTTTTGTTATCTTGCTTGAGAGACAATGTTGCTGAAGGGTTTCACTAGCTGCCTTGTTAACTGTCTACCTTGATTATTACACCGTGTCAGATAGCTTTACAGTCCGTGTGAAACTCCTCTTGGTATCCTTTCAGAAACTAGAAGCAGCCCTGTCACATACCAGTTGTTTAAAGTTCAGCAGAAGTGAACTATTCCCCCTGTGAACCTCAACATGTTGAGACATTTCATCCTTATCTGTCTTCCTTTGTTCCATATCAGCCTGGTAAAAAAAATCTGCTCTACCACTCTTTGGTATCTTGTTGTTGAGCCATCCCAAAGTGCTTTGTGTGGTTCCTTAGCTCACCCCCCCCATCCACATGTTTCTTTCTCTTTTAACCATTCTCTCTCTCTCTCTCTCTGTTTCCCACACTCTACATCCTCAGATCTGTTCTCATCTGTTCCCTCTTATACCCTAAGTCTTTGCACTTCTTCTATACGGTTACACTTCTGTTAATGGCCACTGCAAAGTGTCATGTTTACTTCTTAGAAGCACTCTGACCCCTCTGTCTCCCCATAGGGAAGGAGTGGAGGTGCTCATGGCCGACCTCCAGGCCCCAACAGAAGAGTACTCGTACGGCCGCTCCAAGATCTTCATCAGGAACCCAAGAACGGTAGAAAACACACATCCTGACTCCAGCTACATCCCTGGAATATGCTTCTTATTCGTTTTGACATCTGTTGTGCGCTGCAGTAGATCATGCGGTGTTTGAATATATCTAAAAGGTTGTATCCAGTGTGCTCAGCTGCCCTGTTTTCTCACAGTAAGATGTTTGCAAAGCAGGGTGGGCTGCACTTAAAGTCCCCACTACAGCAATTAGCATGCATCTAGCGCTCTGAAAAACACATGTTTTCACTTAGCAATCCCGTCTAACACGGGAAATGGGCTTCTTAACTCCGTGCTTGTAGGTTTTTCAGCGTTTGAAGCCTGCAGCGTTTGACTCTACTTTCTCCCCATCCAGCAAACAAAGCTTGAAATAACATGATCTCATTCTGGGCTTTTTTTTTCTTTCTTTCTTTCTTCTTCAATTTGCTTTCTCTCTCTAATCATTATTTCAGCCATTTATATCTACAGCTGGGAAATCACAACATAAAGTCTGGTTGAGTAGATATTAATGTATGTTTCTAGACCATACTTCTTTTGGACGTTGCTCTAATGTGGCCACACATCAAAGTAAAGAGTTTAAGGAAGGTTTGGATTAGTTCTTTTTAGAAGAAATGCAGCAAAATGTAGCAGAACTTTGAGCTCTTACTGTGTATAGGTTGTGATCCATAATTCAGTTACACTATTTAACTCTGTTAACCTCACTTTAAGAATGATATTTGGTTATATGTAAAGTTTAGTTGAGACGTTTAGCTCCTCTGAAGATAGGAGTTTTATTAGTCTGACTGTAAGCCCATGCAGGACAGGGTTATTTGTCTCCCTGCAGAGAGATTGGACTTTGTACTTTCTATCGCTGAATCAATATTTGCTCTGATAAAATGACATTTCTATTGATCCCAGAGAAGGAGAACATTTTTTTTTCCTTGTATCACTTTGCATTCCCTCTGATTTAATTGTGAAGACATCTTACTCTGGGAAGGAAAATACTGATGTTGACACCTGTCCATTTTAAACAAATGACATCACAATGTATGTGCATCCAGGGTGGGTTTTTTTTTTTTCTTCCTTTATACCTTAAGTTGTTAAAGTCTCTGCTCTCCCCCACAGCTCTTCTTCTTGGAGGAAAGGAGGAGGCAATGCCTGCAAGACCTGGCCACACTCATTCAGAAGATCTACCGTGGCTGGAAGTGCCGCAGCCACTTCCTGCTGCTCAAAGAGAGCCAGATCGTAGTGGCTGCATGGTACCGCCGATTCGCTGTGAGCAACAACTTTGAGAAAATGCACTCAGAATCCTGAATACACGCAACAAAAGCAAATAGACAGCCATCCCTCACTGCTGCTAATTTCTTAACCCCCCCCCCCCACCCTCCCTTTCCATCTCACAGCAACAAAAGAAGTACAAGAAGATCAAGAGCGCCACCACCGTGATGCAGTCCTACGCCAGAGGATGGCAGGTGTGCATTCATTCTGTACTGAAGCAAATACGCTCGTCAGTAATCATGGCAGAAAACCTTCCAATGTGTTTGCTTGTTATACATCCACCAGGCTCGCAAACTCCTGAGAGAGCTGAAATATCAGAAGAGGTGTGAGGAGGCAGTGACCACCATCTCAGCCTTCTGGCACGGCACCCAGGTACTGAAGCATTAAAGTGCAGTGGGGATATCAGAGAGCGAGGTGTTTACCACCACAGAACATTAGCATAGGTTTGATACTGGCTTTTTTTAAATCCAATGTTGGAGGGGAAAAAAAAACTGCTCTTGAAGTCTTAACAGTCTGGCCTTCACCACTTGATTTTTCATCTTATGCCGTGTTCCTGCCTAAGGGCCCCGACAGTATTACACAAATTCTGTTCTTTAACAAAGCTGTACTTTGATGTTATTGCTGCTTTTTTCCCCCCCGTTTTTAATCTCGCTCCTTCTGCTGATCACGAAAAAACTGCCACTTCTCTCTCCCCCCTCTCTCTCCCACTCCTCTTTTCACTTTTCTTTCTTGATTCTTTTTTCCTCCTCACATCCTCAACCTGTCTTACCTAACGCCTCCCACATCCCACCAGGCTCGGATGGAGCTGAGACGTCTAAAACAAGAAGCGCTGAATAAATACGCTGTGACAGTAATTTGGGCATACTGGCAGGGAACCAAGGTATTTCTAACCTCAGCTGCACAGCCGTGTGTCTGTGTCCCGGCTGTCTTGTCATCCCTGTGCGCCAGTGTCCCATCCCATCCCCATTCTCGCTGTGAACCTGACTAATAGAGTTAGCAGCCCGTCTGAATGAACGTCCGTTATCCCCTTCTGTTATCCTTCCACCTGATTAATGTACCTTATTGTTGTCCGTCCTGTTTCTGTTTGGTTTGTGGCTGTTACTTAGAGCATTTTTTTTGGTTCTTCTATAAGTCAAAACCAAAACTAGATTTATACCAAAACGAAACAAAACTTCTCGCTGCACACTTAGATCCTTTAACGTGGATGACATGATTTAAATTTGGTCATCTGCTTTCCGTCCAACATGTTGTCTTTTTTTTAAACTGTTCCTCATCTTCTAGAATCATAGTTAAGCCACACACTTCCCTCCAAACAGCAGGTTTTCTGAGAAGTCTCACGTAAATGCGCACTGATGCGCTGACTACAAAACACCAGGAAGCTCAATTATTTAAAAAAAATAGGATTATGCCAATATGTTAGAGCATATGTTGCTACTTTGTAAGGCTGCAGTGGCTGTGTATAATCACACTGATTTTGTAGTCAGCGTGTATAACATGCACTTATCAGTATTTATTACACTTGAGATACCCCTGGTTGTTAATAATCAACATTTAATTCAAGGTCTCACAGATGATTATTTCTGACTCACTATAGATGCTGTTAAGTTTAAAGTAAAACTTATGGTAAGCATTTTCATGAGGCCTTCACTATCTCTCTCCTGAAGAGTGAGACACAAGCGGAGTCGCATAACGAGAGCACCGACTAAAAGCAGACCGCATGTTGACTCTTCCCAGACATTGTCCCACCTCTTGACATTCCTTGTTGTCTTTCGTCAATGTTTCATCGTCATGATGTTTCCACACCTACTCAGTACCCCCTCCTAGGGGCAATTAAGTTTTGCTTGTCACTGAAAATAACCCACCTCCGCAACTGCCACCGCTTTTCATCAGGCCCGGAGAGAGCTGCGTCAGCTGAAGGAGGAGGCGAGGAATAAACATGCCGTATCGGTCATTTGGGCCGGCTGGCAGGGCACCAAGGTATTTGGGCAGCCTGTCGACTTGTCTTGCCGTGACTATGTGTCTGCCGCCTCCATCCGCACCCCCAACTCAAATTTGAAAAAGCTCATTATAACCCTCGTGCTGCTCATCCCATCTTACACATTTAACATCTGATATACTGTATATGCTAAGGCAGTGTATATTCCACCCTCCCACATATACACTTCTCCATCAGATGCTGGAGTGAACGGAGGAGTTGAACTGTCTGTCACTGAAGCCCTGTCTGACAGCTCATATTGTAATTTTGCTCATTTAAATTAATTAGTGGCCCAAGCTTAGATGGGCCACTCCTAGTGGATTTGGTCACATTCACACACAAACCTGGGACAGAGAGGTCATCTTTAAAGTTTGTTTTCAGCTTCCTTCACAAAGGGCCATGCCTCACCAATGCACGCTGCCTGCTGTTTGCATGATGTCTTCTTTTTAGAGTAGTTTTTGCATGTATTCCCTTTGTCATCGTCTGTCTTTTTTTAGATGGAACTGTTTGAATCCGTTGACTTGACCCCCTGCAGTAACTTTCGCTCCTTTCTTTTGAACTCAAGAGTTCCACTAAAAAGTCTTGTTTCTTTTACAGAAGTCCTCCTGGTAGTGTGAAGTGTGTTTGTGGAGTGTAGAACTGTACTTTAACAGTATTTGATGGTGTGTGTTTATTTCGTGTTTGATGACCTCAGTCAAAACTGTATCTCCTTCTTCTTCCTCTAATGGTCTCTTGCTTGGTTTGTTCCTGCTCTCTGCCTCTTCCTGCCCACCCTGTGAACAGGCTCGCAGGGAGCTGAGGAGACTGAAGGAAGAGGCCCGGCGTAAGCATGCCGTTGCTGTGATTTGGGCCTACTGGCAGGGACTCAAGGTACCTACCAGCCCCAGGAAGTAGACATCACCAAATCTGCAACCTTATCATCCACCCTGAACCTCTTCATCCTTCTAAACTCATCGACATTACGCAGACATCTACAGGAAGCATGTCTATGACTATCAGTCTGATTACACTTGAACTTTTACAGCATTCATTTTAAAGCATGTGCAGCTTTGTGCACAAAGGTCCCAGAGGTCAAGCTCATTTAGAAATGACCAGTTATACTTAATGACTTGCAATGGAATCCCTATCATCAATTAAACATTTAGATTTATTCTAAATAAACAGATAATCGATCAACAAAACAACGTGTGTTACTCCACTACAACATAAAGTAGTTTTAAAAAGATTACAGGAGCACAAACTGATTTTAATTATAACCAAGAGTCCCTTTTTTAACTCCAATAGAGAAATCCCAATGTACTATGCACCTCATTCCTTATTGGACGTTTTGTCCTTCAACATTTTGTCCTTGCATCATCTTTGTGATCCAGAGAGATTTATTTAACATAATAACTTTGATCTTATCATCAGGGGTAGTTACCCTAAATCTCATGTCATAGTATGTATCTGGTTGTTTATTTGCAGAGTTTTAAGACCCCTGCGTAATCAACAATCATGTGTAATAAAGATCAATAGAATTTCACTTGAGCCATTCAAAGTTATAACACACACATAGCAGCCTCCACAGTACAATCCATAAATACGGACAAAAGAAACAAATGACAATGATCAGTGTGGATAAAGAAGCACACGCCAATTAAAACGGCAGATCCACATAAGAACGCAACAAAATGAAAAAATAAAAATAAAAGATGACGCCGTAAGATAAGATGGAACTTTATTAATCCCAAAGGAAGTTCTTGTTTGTGGTTGCTCCAAGATTACTGTACAAAAGAGCAACAACAACAGAGCATCAAATATGAGACAAAAAAAAAGAAATAATTAAGTTTATAAGGGTTTAAATTCAAAGTGTGCCTAAAAAGTATAAAAGTTATGTAAACAAGTACAACAGTAATGGCTTTATTCACAGTAGTACTGACAGATCAGACACAGACTCAGGCTCCTTTCATGAAACTCTGATGATACTTTATGTTGATAAAGAAATGTCATAATTGACAGTTGTGTCACAGACCAAGACTCCGTTAAAGAAAGCTCCCAGCAGTGACCACACTGATGATACTACGTGATCATAAAGAAAAGTGAAATCACATGAAAGTCATAGTTATGTGAAGGGACATACATGGTAATAAACATGAAAAGTCCCAATACGGAAAAGGAATTGTCAAACATTCAAATGAACATTGCACATGCAGAGATATTGTGTAGAGCACCATGAGGCTATTGCACAACGCATAAGACGAGTTAGACTAAGTTACAAATCCATTATGACATACTGTAAACATCCTCACTACCTTACACTCTACACCAGGCTCTGGTCACTCAGAATAATCCACAGGTGTCGCATTTTTCAACAGCATTGTGGAAAGAGTAAAGCAAAGATGTGAAAAGGCAGAACAGTTAAAAGTTCAACTTTCTTCTTCAGAATAGTTTGATACATTTACGACATTGTTTTTTTTTTACGCTGAAGACTTAAAGTAACAACCTGACTGACATATCTGTCTGATTTGTTCTTTTTCTGAACGTCTGAACTCTGCCAGCTTCCTCTGCACCCCTCCAACTAACCCCATAAAAAGCCGCACTGTTGTTTGTACCCAGCAGTATTTGTTTCACTTGTTTTTTATTTGTCCTTAGGTTTGTTAAGCGTGTGCGTGCGTGTCCTAGTTTCCGGTGATTATGTGTTGCGTGTCTGTCTGCTTTCAGAAGAATACCTGTCCTCTCATACACATCAGTTGTTGCAGTGTTAATCTTTCCATCATGATAATTGACTCGCCCTGCACCACACGCTGCACCTGTTCACAACTCAATTTGGTGCAATTAAGGTCACGATGAAGGTCATTTGTCATAACCGTCATTAACTTTTCAGACATTCATTCTGTAATTCTTGTGAATTAAATCCAGCAGCTTGGAGTTGTCTGTTCCAGGTGTTCATTGTTTGTGACTAACCCCTAACGTCTATTGTTTCCGTTGTGCTGTTTGTGTTTTCACCGCCATCCACCTGCCAGGGTTTCCCTTTTCTTACCTGCTTCACATCAAACTGAACAGGCGGCAGGAGGTGACTGACATTTCTTGTTGTTTGTTTGTTGTTTTAAAAGGTCCGCAGAGAGTACAGAAAATTCTTCAGGGCAAATGCCGGCAAGAAAATCTATGACTTCACCATCCAAAGAATCGTAAGTTGGACTAGTGGTGGACTGTGGTGAAACTAAGTTTAAAAAAGAATAAGGGTATTCTTTAATGTTGTTGTTGTGTTCCTTATACATATTTTATCGATCAACATTAACCTGAATTCCATTTCAATACAGTTCTTTATTGATGGTTTTTTTTCTTTCCAGATGCAAAAGTACTTCTTGGGCCTGAAGAGCACCACACCCTCCATGTCTCCCGTCGACATGAACTGGCCCACTAGGCCTTACCGCTTCCTGGATGGAGTCCACACAGAGCTGCGTAGAATCTTCCACCTCTGGAGGGTGGGTCCAAAATCCCTAGAGCCCTTCCCCTCTTGCTGTGTCTCATTTATTTTCTTTTAAAGGGGACATATTATGAAAAATCCACATTGAAATTTTTTTTTAACACATATTTGGGTAACCTGAGTGTCTACAGACCCACAAAATGTGAAATAAACCCATCCAGTCCTTTGTTTGTGGTCTGCATAAGTAAAATGTGCTCTCCTTGTGACATCACAGTGGGATTCTGGTAAAAAAATTTTTTTGAGAGAGCTGGTTTATACAGGGTCACAAACCTCCTCTGATGCTTGATTCATGTTATATTTTGACCAAAGCACAGCACAGATGTTTCATTTAGACCACAGGGGACTGTTTGAAAAGGTGGAGAAGGGGTATTATATGTCCTCTTCAAGGTTACTTTTTGGGCTGTTTTGGATAGTACAGCTGAAAAGAGACAGGAAATGTTGGGAGGAGAGAATGGGGGATGACATGCAGCAAAGGGCTGAGGTCAGATTCGAACCCATGCCCGCTGCAATAAGGACAAAAGCCTCTGTATCAGGGGCACGCAACATAACCGCTTGGCTATCTGGCACCCTCCTTGGTTATTATTTAATGATCAATGCTGATAAAGTAAAACATTGTCTCATGCACACCTCCAAAAACAGTCACATGGAAGAACAAGAACAGAATTGGAGCATTGACTCAAGTCAAGTATTAAACTTTCAGTCTAAAGTAAAATCCTTTTTATCCATTCCGCAGGCGGTAAAGCATTTTTTTCTTTTTAAAGAAGTGTAGAATCACACACCCCTGAGGCAATGATCCTGTCAATATTGATGAAATATATACAGAGAAAAGGGATAAGCAATGAATCACAAGATCCGTAAAGCACACTGAAGCAATACAAATCTTTCATACTTATCAACGTCAGCCCCCTTTTAAACTTCTGCTATCTGTGTTTGTGTGTTCAGTGTAAGAAATACAGGAGCCAGTTCACAGAGGAGCAGAAGGCTGTTTATGAGGAGAAGCTGGAGGCGAGCGAGATCTTCAAGGATAAAAAGACTCTCTACCCGAGCAGGTACTCACAGAAGTGCTCTGTATTTACATCACGGTAACGCTACTTTCAAATAAATATCTCTCGGCCCGCTGTTTGGCTAATGGGCCGATTAGTGGATCTTTTAATTTAACACACTGAACCGCTGTAAACACAGTGTGGTGTTGTCTAAATAAGTGGCTGTGCATTATGAATGTGTGTGTTTTTGTCTCAGCGTGAGCCAGCCCTTTAAAGGAGACTACCTGGAGATCAGCAAGAACCCCAAATACCAGAAACTCAGCAGCGCCGTGGATGAGAAGGTCCTGCTGGCAGATGTGGTCAACAAGATTAACAGGGCCAATGGCAAGGTGAGAAAGATCACTCACCCTACTGTAAAGTCGCATTTCATTCAGTTTATGTAAAAGCTGTTAAATCACCCTCTCAGGCCTAGTGGTGCACAAGACTATTAAGTTGTTTGAAGGCTGTTTCACTTTGTGTGTGCTGTGCTACAACTGGGTTTTGACATCTTAACAACTGGCATTATTTTTGTTCCAGCAGATAGTAGACATGTTTGGACAGGCTGCATGTTAAATGTATTATTTTATTTTTTTCAAACCCTGTCCCAGTTTCAAGGTTAGGCGCTTAAAAGCAGCACTCTGGGCTCTGTATTGTCTTTAGCCTTGATGTTGACATGTCCCGCAGCAGCGCAGCTAACCGTCTCTGCTCTGATTCGCAAGGGAACGCCTCGGATCTTCCTGCTGACGAAGAAGAGCGTGGTCCTGGCAGACCAGAAGACGGGACAGGTGAAGGCCAGCGTCCCTCTGCCTGACCTCAGCAGCGTGTCAGTCAGCACACAGAGCGACGGCTTCTTTGCGCTCAGACTCAAAGAGGTGAGGGAGACCTGTGGGGATGTGACTTTTGAGTCATCATTTTTAGTCATTTGATTGGTCAGACAGCATATAAATGAATAAATTGAGTGCATCCGCCTTTAAATAAATGCATTACTCCACGCATGTATTAAATAGATGAATGCATTACATCCATGTATCAGCAAATAAAACTGATGTTTTAAATACTGTCAAATAACATAACAGCAGAGACTTTGTGGAGATGATCAGGCTGCCTAATCTGATTCCACTACTTGGACCCACAGATATAATTATACATCATAAGAGCAGTTTGCCTGGGATAATGCCAGGAAGAGTAGCTGATGCTTAGGTGACAGCTGATGGGGATCCAGTTAAACAAACAAATAATGTGCAGACAAACACAAAATAGCTGTGATGCTTGGCAACAGTCGAGTTTCACATAAGTTGCGTAACTACTTTTCATCAAGATCTTGATGCACGTACAACAACTTCCTAACTTACCATCAATATGCAGGAATTAAGAATGTATTCTGGTCAAACTCTTAGTTAATGACCTATAAGCTATAGACTATAGACATGTAGAATAAGCTACTAATAAGTCCTAAATAATGACTGATAAGCAGACAGTGTGCTGCTAATTAGCAGTTAATGGTGAATATTGTGACCTTATTTTAAAGTGTTACCAAATTCTGTTCTATTGAAGCAATAATCACACTTGTATTTATGCTTTTGTACAGATTCTGCTATTATCATCTTCAGCTCTGGGTCTTTGGCATATGACATGAGCAATTCACAGCTATGATGATATTTAGTACAGCTATACTCCCTCTTATACTGATACTGCTTTGGTAGAGTTAAAAATATAATTGCTGTCTGTTTCCTAAATTCACATTTATCACACACAAAGGTACTCAAACACTCTTTTAATTAAACCCCACTTGTTAAAATGTGGGTGTTCTGATTTCAAAAAGGGAACATCGTCATCTTAAATGAAATTTCAGTTTCATCAAGGATGCCTCATAGTCCCAGTCCTTCCTACAGAATCTTCGGTGTCTGACACATTCTGCTCTCTGTCACTTTCACTGTCAATGACCGAAGCTGTGAAAAACTCTCATTAGCAGTAAACCTTGCTTAGAGGTCATTTCAGCTTAAGAGAGCATAAAGAGAGCACACAGAGCTACAGGAGAATCTTTTATATGTTCGCCCTCCACCACACTGCGGGACATGTGAAAGTTCCTGCAGGAATCTTGTCTCCTCTCCCCATGTTGTGATAATATCAATACAACGTCAATAGTTATCATAGGTTAGGGCATTTATGCTTAAAGAAGTTATGTGACGATAATAAAGTTTCTCATTATTAGAAAAAACTTTGCAAACAAGTGTTGGGAGTTACTTCATATTTGTAATGTTTTATGCAGCTCAAAAACCCTGAGATCAAAATGTGTTTGGAAAAAAAAAAAACAGATCATGGGGGAGCCAGTAGCCTCGTGGTTAGTGCTCCGTGTACAGAGGCCAAAGTCCTCAAAGTGTACGGCCCAGGTTCGACTCCGACCTGTGGCTCCTTTTAAACGCATGCCATTTTCCACTCTCTCTTCCCGATTCCTGACTCTATCCACTGTCCTATCTCTAAATCAAAAAGAGGCATAAAGACACCTGATAAATAAAAGCATGTGAATCCAGGGAACTGGATTTGTTGATGTTGATATTATTGTGTTTTTTTTGTCTGTTTTGTGCTCTAGGGTTCAGCGTCAGCAATCAAAGGAGACTTCTTACTCAGCAGCGAACATCTGATTGAGATAATCACCAAACTACACCGCACCGGGGCCACGGCTGCAGACAGCGAGCAGCTCAACATCGACATCTCAGACGAGTAAGAGTGCAGGCACAGTTTAATCTCGCTTCCTTGTCATAGTTTGTGATTTGTCGCTGACTTGGATGAGGTCAAATGATGACGCTGGTGTTTCTGCGTCGGCAGGTTCCTGGTGCAGTTCAAGCAGGACAAGGTCTGTGTGAAGTTCATCCAGGCAGCGGCGCTCAAGAACGGCAACAGTGTGTCCTGCAAACGCAAGAACAACCGCCTGCTGGAGGTGTCGGTTCCCGCTTCGGCATAGTGCTGCTCTTTTTCACCAGTGCTGTTCCTGAGAGCTCAGATAAGGGGGGGGGGGGGGGGTCATTTCCATCCAAGCACCATCCACTCGGAAAAAAAAAACCTCTCGTCTCATGAAGCATCACCACGTGCCCACCCTGAGCCCAAAAGTGACAGTGCAGTTATTTGGCTTGTAGTGTTGATGTTAATCCTCCCGTCTCTTCCTATCAGATTTACTATGGCACCACTATAGCTGTAACCTGACGTAATGTGCCAATTTTGTTTTTGGCAGTGAAAGCCCGTATCTGGGTTGCATGCCACAGAAATTTGGTCAAATGTTTCACTGGTGTTTTTGTAAAACTTGGGTAAAAGAGTTGAAGATGGATAGAAAACAAATCTCGGTGGAGCACAAGAGACTTTGTGTATGCCAGTGGGTGACGTTGGTCATGATTGTTCTGCCTGTAAGTTGGATTAGTCTTCAGAGAAAAAGTCATTAGAAGAAAGTCTTTTTGACAAGCGCCAGCCTCAACTGGCCTTGACTCATCCATTTTTAAGCAGCTCTGCCTTTTTAAAGCAGATGGCTTCAAACTTGAGGTGAACGGGGGAAGTCTTTGGGCTCGGCTCGACAGATTTAGTTTTCTCTGATGAACTGAAACGCTGCACTTGTTTTACCTCCGTGTAACCAAAAGAGGATGACCTGAAAATGAATTTGATTGTATTGTTGTATTATTATCTAAATACTTTTTTTTTTCTCGGAACGTTGGGAAGTTCAACAAGAAATGTAATTTGGTAGATAAATGTTAAACCACTTTTGTATCTGCAATTCCTATGTGCCATTTAAAAGGTCCTATGTCAGTGTAATAATACAAACATCCCAAAACAATGAAGGTGATTGGCCCTGTTCTATTGGTGTAATTTACAGCACATTTTTCTTGTTGTTGTCAACATGTGGCAGCTCTGCACATGTGATCAACCTCTATCTTCTTCTCTACAAACACAGTAAAACATGATCCTTTTTAAGCTTTATTTCATCTACCAGTTATTATCCTAAGCTGAGTTCATATCCTTAATAAGTAGAATGTCATGTTTAAGAGAGAAAGTCTTGATCAAAGATGCCGACAAAGGCAATGAAGACGTTTCATTGGAAGGGAAAAGTACCCAATCAGAAGACGTGAAGGTACCTGCGTCTTCCAAAAGTCTTCACTAGATTCAAAGCTTTTCTTGATCCAAGGTTTAAAACAAAAAAACAAAAAAAAACTACACTTTTCTTTTGTGTGCAATAAATAAAATGCTTTGTTTTGATTGTTCTCTTTCCAGCGAAAACAGTACTGAGAGCCCCCCCGCCCCTCCCCCCCTCCTCCAGCAGTCGCCCTCACTGTACCGTCAGCTGTACATAAAGGCTCTTTAGGCCGCGGCATGGACAAAAGGCTTTTTCTTTAGTATTCTAACTCTAGTTGCTGTGTTTGTGAAATAGCCGTTCTTGCCACTGCAGCGTGAGTTATTGTAGTGCTTGACCCACTCTGGCCTAATGTGTGTTTTTTCAATGGGAGACGCCAAATATTCAGCACACGTGACCACAGGTTCATGAAGTTGACCAGTTATAGCTTTTGCATCTTTCTATTACAAATACAGTAACTTTGCTACACGTATATTTATACATAAGCCAAATTTTACTTTTCAAGGAGGCAATACAGTGCTACATTTGCAGGTATGTTACCTTTTAATAACCTTTTGATGTAATGGTAGTGGGTTTTGTACCGTTGACGTATATATCGACCAGATTTTTCTCTGGTGACCGCGGGGAATATAACACAGCCAAAGTTGGTCTTGTCATGTTTTGAAATCTGGGCTACCTTAGTTTGTAAGTTGCTAATGTATTTTTTTCAATGTCACAAAAGACACGGGGACGTGAGACATCAGGTGTTGCTGTCCCTTGCACAGGAACGATTGAGCTGAAAGCTATTTTTGATGATGTATCGTCTTCCTTGGCTCCCTGCAACAACTTTCAGTGTAGTTTTGCTAAGGTGACATCTTGGTCCTCCCCTCTACATCCCCCCCTCTCCCTCTCTCTCTCTTTCTCGCTCTTCTTTGTTTTCGTATTTGAACAGTGGCTAGTTCTGCAAAATGATGTCTGCATTCTTGTGTGCCTAATGTCGACCTGTGCTGAGAGACAGAATATAGAAATGTTTTAATAGATCTCAGTGTAACATTTACAAGTAATCTTTTTTTAAATTAAATAAAAGTCGGTAATAAATAAATGTTGTTATTCTGGGATTCTGTGGCATTCTTTTTTTTATTTATTCCAGCATCTTTCACACCTACTGATCCTAAATCAATGCTGATTTCACATGCAGAAAGTTTTACACTTCTTTTATTAACACTTTCTTCTAAATGACTTAACGGCTGGTATCAACAGTCAATGCTGTTGCAGTATCTAGAGGGGGTTTGCCAGGACGGAAAAGTCTTAGAGGCTTTGGTAGCAGTGAGTTTGGACAACCAGGCCTTGTCAAGCAGCTGGCCAGATGTTTTCCATCACCTCTCGGGAGAGCTCCTAGGGTTAAATTCCGTGGCTTGGGGAGAGCTGCCGACAACAGGTCTCCCGGGAGCAGCCCTCCGATTGAGCACACCGTGGTAAAAATAGCAGACCGTTTTGGGCTACCCAGTACCCAGTTCCCACCACTCTGCAGGCTGGGAAAGGAAGGAGGAGTCCCAGTCTCTCAGTGGATGTTCAACCCTCAGTGGGAGTGCAAAGGAAATGTACAAGGCGCAATCCCATCTCCTGCGAAGTCTGTACCTTTTAATCAGGGATGCAGAACTGCATCAACTCAGCCCACTAGGACGGCTTGAATTCTGAGTCCTTGTTACCAAAGACCATTTACAGAAATGTTAGGAGTAGTGTCTTTTAGCACTTCTTTAATATCCTGAAATATGACATAGGCCTATCTCACAATTACATGAACCAATTAACAAATCCACACCCACTTGGAACATACGATGGAGGTTTTTGTGAAAGATAACATTATGAACATACTGTACTGCAAGGTGAACATCAGCAAAAATCTCAAGTAGTGGGTAATGGGAGGTACGTTTACATTACTTTTGCTTCAAGTTTGGGAAATCGTTGGTGCCATCTAGTGGAGGAGAGATGACATTACAATAAAAAGCAGCCATGAGGAGGAAGCTGAACGAAAGGTGCTGATGGTTTTCAACATGACAAAAAGAACCTTAATGAATGTTTCATCAAGCAAAAGAAAAAAAAAGCATTTCTTGCAGTGTATAGACAATGTGATGTTATGTAATGTAAAAAACGTTTAAGATTGCATTTTATTCCCCATACTTCCCAAGTATTCTCAACTGTTTTTCCTGCACATTAGTTACTCGCATTGGTAAAATGGGAGTAACTGAAGAAGTAAAAGAATGCTGAATGAAGTTGACCTTAAAGATCTACAGAATAAGCAGCTTACTTGTACTTCTATCTGCTTTGTAAGGTGACCTTGAGTGCTTTGAAAGGCCTTTAAATAAAATGTAATATTATTATTACTTTTGTGACTCGTTTTTTAAATGAGTGGATTGTAGAGCAAAAATATGCTTATCCTCCCTTTAGCACAGGTGACCTATTCTATGTATTTAAAACAAAAACAAATTTAAGAGGGATTAAGTCAGTTTCTGTAAGCTAAAAAAAAAGTTACAGTACAGTTTCTAAAATTTGCATTGCCATTTTGACAATATGCTGTTATCTGACGCTCTGAATGTTCTCCTTCTTTTTTTTTTTTTTTTAGGAATTTCTTCATGACAAATGCCTCTGTAATGTGCATCTGCCTCAAAGTGACCAGGCAGATGGACGGCGTGCATGAATTTGTGAACTCTCCCAGGGGGGGATTTCCATGTTCCTTCCAAAATGGGACTAGCTGCAGTGGACTGACGTTGCTCCTGGCAGAGAAGGCAATAAACAAAAAGTATGTGACAAGTGTGCAACTTAAGTCAGGTATGGAGTAATGTTACATAAGGATAATGGCTCCTGCTCAGGTTACTACTGTCTACAAGACCTGCAAATCCTCCCTCCACCTTTTTACAAGATGAGAGATTGTAAATAATCTCTCTCTCTCTCTCTCTCTCTCTCTCTCTCTCTCTCTCTCTCGTCTTTATCTCTGTGATATATCTGTCTATTTCATCAGTATTCAATGTGATAGTGTTGTGACTTTGATAACATTGAACTTTTTAAATCGGTTTCATGGCCCCAGGTTACATTACAATGTAAACTAAATTCAATGAAAACAAAGAAAGGCAGAAAATAGATGCAAGAGGAAAAGAATGAAAAACAACAGAGTGGCTATACGTGTCTCTCACTGTTAAACAGTTAAACAGTCTTTGCCTCGGGTTGAGAGATGTCGTCTAAAAGAGATGTCTGCCATGATAACGCTTATCAAATGTAAGAAGCCAAGATTTAAAAAAAATGGCCTGGAGGAGTGTTGTCTCAAATATCGTGTTGTTTTCGTGCATCTTTGTATCAAAGAACGCCTTCAGGTATGACTTATCAGGGTGGTTGCTATCTTTTATTTATGCCAGTTTTGTGAAGTCCCGCAGGGTCCCAAACCACCACTGAGCACAATTTAGAAAGTTCACTGATAAATTCTCCCCGTAGGATGACTTGTGGGTGATCCTAATCTGTCATATCTGTGGTGTTTCAACGTGTTTGTCTTCTTGAAATACAGCAGAAATATGCTTATTAGGTGCACTTGGAAATGATAGGATATACTGTCTGGTATTGATTTTTCTTTTTAATGTAATAATCAATACTTCATTACAAAGAGTCTATCATAGATGTGAGGTTTACTTTATCACACGTTCATTGTGTCAGATCTTTTGAGAAAATAGCCTGATTCATGCTTTTGTCAGTTGAATTAAGGTGAATTTGATGTAACAGTTTGATTAACATGGCATACTTGAAAGACTTAAATTACGATTTATCATGCTGTAATGCATGAGCATTTTCTTATTTGATCTGAATGTATAGAAGAGGCTTTTAAGTTTGCATGTCTGACCTGTTTGTCTTCTAAAAGTATTTTCAACTTCTTAAAGCTCCTGTGAGGAAAATTAGGTTGGTGTTACCTTTAAAGGCTAACTAGACAACTTTCAGAGCAGATTTTCAGATCAAGTCAATCGCTCTCTTCAGACACACCTCCTTCATCCTCCCCCCTCCCCTCCCGTCTCCCAGGGACAGAGACAACAGCAGACAAGTGCTAATAAGCATCTGAAAACAAGAAAAGATTCTGAGATCAATTTAAAATAATGATATGCAACTCAGAATTGATTCAACTGTTATATGTTGGTCTTTCCAGAACATAGCAAGTCTTTTCTTTTTTACACTTAATTTCCCCAAAAAGTATTTTCTTTGTTTTGGATCATCCTTGTGTTGTACTCATGCGCTTGATGACACTCTGCCACTAGACACAGCTTCCCCAAGTATGTAGGGCTATTGCTATTGCTAAAAACAACTAGCAGGAGCTTTAAAGGGCACTTTGTGCAACCATTATCACCTCCCCTAACATGTACACTTACCACACTACAGTGTAGTGAAGTGAATCCGAGCCGTAGTTGTCACTGCAGAGAAACCCAAAAATGAACCAAAATACAATGGAGAGTGGAAGCTTCCATTTTTATGTCCCTTGGATAATAAGGTTGGTGTTTGTGAGTCCAGAATTTACTGCCACCTACAGTCAATAAGATCAAAGTTCAAAGCGAAGTAATGAATCTCTAAATTCAACATCAGACCCTCCCTCCCCCCTCTCTCCTTCTCACAACCTTTCTTCCCTTTTGTCATTAATTTAATGTTGCCTATCGTAAGAGATTAAATCTTAATAAGTCATCCATCTACATTTTGAGATATGGCCATATTTTGACCCTACTGTTGTAATTCAGTTAGCATATAGGCTGCCTCGGGCGACATGTCAGTTTCATTTTTAGAAACATCTTAAATTGTCTACAATGTGTTTTTTTTAAGTGCCTGTTCCTGGATTGAGGTGTTAGAAACAAGTCCTATGTGGGTGGAGTAGGTTAACTATATTGACTGTATTGAGCTGTCACAGGATCATGGCTGAATTCAATATCGAGTCAACAGGTTCAGGACGTAGATGTCAACACACTGACCACTAGTCTGGCATAAATCTATGCTGTGATTTACATGAAACAACTCCCTCAGACCAGTAACTCACTTTGTGTCATTATGTACAAAATTAATTTTGTAAATGAGAAATTCTAATGAGGTGGATGTCTCTTTTTGTCTCTTTTTGTCATATAGTCTTTTTAATTTAGGTGTATTGAAGTCTTTTAATAACAAAGTTAAAACGTTCCTTTAATGCAATAAAGGCAAGAGAAATAATGGACAGCATGGATTTAAAAAGGTCTGTTAGACTTACATTTGTTTCAGGAACACCTTAGGAAATCAAAACAATGAACAAGGCAACGAGACAAAAGATAATGACTAGAAATTCTAAATAAAGCAAAGAGAGAAGCAGTGCCTTTTGGGTTTTTAGCAGCTTTGCACAACATGTTTTTTGAGCCATTTAAAATAGGGTGCCAAATCATGTTGTCTTTTATCCTCAGGTAGGCACTCCAAAGTCTGAGGGCTCTTACAACAAATGCAAATGTACCTTTTTTTTTTTTTTTTTTTTAGCTGTGACCTTGAAACAGACCCATGAGTTTTGCCTGAGGATCTCAAGCTGTGTATCTTTACATAAGAGGAGGGCAGCTTGGAGACACAGAGGGGATGCCAAGTCAGACATGGCCTTAAAAAAAAAAAAAGATTAGAGTCAGAATCAGTTTTTTATGCCAAATGCCAAAGACAAATACAAAAATATGACTTGGTGTTTTGGTGCAAAACAATTAGCAATGGACTAAGGCAAAAATAGTAAGAAGATTTAAAACAGGAGTGCTCCTTGGTGCGCTGGTGATGCAGTGGTTAGTGTAAGCACCCCATGGATGGAGGCTATAGTCCACCAAGCGGGCGGCCCAGGTTCAAATCCAACCTGTGGCTCCTTTCCAGCATGTTATTCCCCACTTACTCCCTCCCTGATTTCCAACTCTATCCACTATCCTTTCTCTCCAGTAAAGGCCCAAAAAGCCCAAAAATAAATCTTAAAAAAAAAAACAGCAGTGCTCCTGCTGACTGGGAACTTAAATAGAAGAGAAAAATATATATAAAAAGCAATTTAAAATATATAAAGAGTGCAATAAAGGAGCTGTGCAGTTGTGTGTATTATTGTATTACTACAATTAGAAATATTTAAAAAATAATTCCATAAGATATGGATAGGTAATGCATAAAACATTACAGGGCCAGTTTTCAACATTACATTTGATCTGGTTTTAATCTTCCTACAGCACCATGTATTTTAACATAGAAAATATAATAAAAGTCAACAGGAAAAGTGTCCTATAGATGGGGACAGACAGGCAGAGTGTTACATTACGACCCCTGGCAGTGTGTCGGACGGTCTGGAGGGAGGGACAGGGGGCTGGAAGAAGTCTGATTAATGGGTGTTACTGGGTGGTGGAGAGTTTGTGTCCCCACTCGCCCCCTTGTGTCACCAGCCCACTCAATGGCTTCATCAATTTGTAGTGATTATCACGTCAATAGGAGAGAATGGAGGGAGGAGAGGAGGTAAGGATTGAGGGCAGAAATGGGCTTCTGCCACACCATCTGTGGGTGGCTAAACGTTCAGGCAAGAAGCGACAAGTGACGCACAAAAAGTGACATTATGATCTGACTAAATGTTTTATTTTCGTGTTATTAATCTATTAAAAACTTATTTTTTTTAAATAAAATGTATATGCCAACTCAGTTCAGTTCAGACCTTTGTCATCCATGGAGGGGAAATTTGATTTACAGCATTGAGTGAAAACACAAACACAACATATAAAAAGACAATGGACAGTTTATTACAACCTGATTGAACACAACCAAGAAAAAGAAAATGTAACTGTTACAAATCCCTCTTAAATGGTAGCAGTGATAAATACAGTGATAGTGCTGCTGGAAAGTACACTCAAGGTTTAAAGAAGATTAAGTGCACTAACTGCACTATAGGTACATATAAACATTTAATTTGCTCTTAACCCTGGACAGGCTGCACCTCCGACCAGAGGGGAGAAGATCAAATTACTCAAGGAGAGGATGGTCAGAGCTGCCCAAGACCAACCTTGTTTTTGTTTTTTTGGTTTTTTTTCTGTTCCAAATGTCTGACAACGAAAGCTACTGAGTGCCAATTATTTTACGAGCTGTTTTAACAATACTGGACAGACCATTTTTGTTTTGCACTTAAAGGTTACCAAAACATGAGATGGTACTAGAGCTGTAGAGTAAAACTATCAGTCCTACATTCGTCCCCATTACAAGTATTCAGTCTGTGCAGAAAGAAGAGTCTCTTCAGGTCTTTTTTGCGGATTGCAGTTGCGTTCTGGCACTGACTCAGAGAAAATATTTGACATTGTTGCTTGTAGAAAGAGAAAACTCTTACTTTATGATTGATTTACTAAGAAACTAGAATAGCTAGAACATCTCTCATCTATAAGAAAAACTAAGAATCGTGGAATGAATTATTAAAAGTGTAAAGGAATTATTTTTTTTGACACATTTAAAGAATATCCACTTGTGTTTCTGTGGGTTTTTGCACACTTTTATAAAACTGGAAGTACTACTTTGTGGTTGAATGTGAGCAGTTTCTATGATTCCCTGCAGAACATGTGGTGTTGAATAAACCCTTCTCCAAACAGGAAATAGACAGGAACACAAAGGGCTCGAATAGAAAGTTATCTGATCACCTAAATCCAATAATTTTTTCCAGCGTTTCATGTTGATATTCTCATAGCATGCTTATATTGGCTAATTAACCCTTAAAACAAAGTACTGAGGCTGATGAGAATATGCATTACATTGAAATGTTAATTTCTATCTGGACTGAAGCTTTGACTGACTGCCACACATTCCCATTCCTAATGCCAATCTAACAGAATATAATAATATTTTTAATAGGCCCTTTTTTAAATTATGTCATTCCTGGCAAGTACTCTCCTACTCATCTTTTCAACAAGGAAGAAACACAGGTGAGTAAACAGATCGTGACGTGAAGTACGATGAAGTGAAGTAATAAATCATCACTATGCTCATTCTTCACTACTTCTACAAAATGATTGGGTCTGAGTGTGTTTGAGTGAGTGTTTGTCTGCTTGAACGTGTGAAGAGAGGCAGCTGTGGTGCTGATATGGATAAGCAAATAGCTGCACACACATCGTTAGGTGCTCATTTACAGACATTAGGCAGGAGCTCAGGCAACAGAGCGAGCATGTGTGTGAACGTGTATCTCTGCCCACCGTCCCAGAGCTGGGAATTAAGAACTTGTCATTTTTATGTAAGCCACAAATCCGTCAGTTATTCCTCTCCCTATGAAAATCCACTTTCTACAGTACAGCTTGCTCACGCTAATCATTATATCTTGTTGAAGCGGGAAATTGTGCCTATAAAGTTTATCGTTTTCTAAAGAGCCTAAAGACCACATAACTTCAGTGACCCCTGATCATTTACTAATGAAACAAAACCCAATGGCTTACTGTTAAACAGGATAAATAGGATTAGCAAGACTTAATAACTTTAGCTCTGTTTTGGCTAAACTGCAATAAATCCAAATCTGCTATTTCAGGCAACAATTTAGACATTTGATAATCGCTATAAACAAATATTTGCTTGCCGATATACATTGATGTCTCTCTGAGCTCTTCTTCTTCTTCTTTTAAGTTTGGTGCCTCGCTGTAAACAATGACCAGTACATGGAAAAGGAAGACATGGCCCACTTTTCTTAAATCATATCTAGGAAAATCAATTGGCTACACACTAAAATAGAAATATTGGCTGTTTCCTTCAGAGGCTAAATGTCTTTGGCAATGGCGAATTGGTCCAGAGGCTGCAGTGAGAATAATCGTTCTTCATCAATGAGTCATATGGGCTCTAATGATGCTAATTGGTTCAACACCTGGGTTTTCATTGCATATGATGTAGCTAATTAAATTGTCCCGACTGCCATTAGACAAGGAACATCTGGGTTGGGAACACAGGAGGAAGCAAAGGAAAGGCTGAGAGAGAGGAGACCGTGGCAGAAGGTAGAGCAAAACATCCTGGAGAGAAGGTGTAAAGGAAGGGTGTGGGGGATGGGGCTGGGGGAGTCAATTAGGGAAATGAAATCTTCTCTTCAGTGTGGGATGACATAGATCAAGAAGTGACAGCCACTCCTCTAAACCTGTCAGTCCCACCTCTGTCAAAACGATCAATTAAAGCAAACCTAATCCCTCTGTTAACCCCTGGATAGCCTCAAACACAACAGCCTTCCTGCATATATGAACTCTGTTCATCTAACACTGCTGTACACAGGAACACTGACACATCTGTGACACTATTAGTTTTCAAAACTCTTTTTCTCTGTTTGTTTCCACTATGTTTGATACCATGAAGCTTTTTTTTTTTAATTCAGTATAAGTTGTTTTTTGCAGACATTTAAAGAACTTTGCCATTAGACTGACTGCTTTTCATTAAAAAAATGGCCATAAAACTCAACTCATGTTTCCCTTTTCATCATCTCGGACCTGTTTTGATGCACATGAGGTATCCTTGAGGTACATGAGGTATCCTTTCTTCTTCGCTAACAAAAATGGAACATTTTTCAAACAAGAAATCAAGAGCATTAGGACAAAGGGAAAAAGAAACATTAAAATGTAATATTTTAAAATGACTAAAACAAATCATTAACAATCATAGAGAAGAATAAATGTGAAAATATGACCAAAAGGAAATACAGAAATATGAAGTGAAGCAAAAATAAGACATTCAAATATCAAAAATATATACCAATTTGTTATCCACAATTGTGTTGTGTCTGTCAATAATAGTGAACAATTAACATAAATATTCACCTCCGCACACACACAAAAATTCCAATGCTCTGAAGTCCCTACTGTCCCACCTGACACTGATTCACCTGCTTGTCTTGCCTAATCGAAATGGATTCAGTTTAACAATCAACCTCAGAACGTCAAAGTTCGTGTTGAGTGACAGCTCAGATGCTGGCTCAGACTTTCAGATACCCCCCTCAGATACCCCCCTCAGGTGCCCCCTTCACAGCCCAATTCTCTCTCAACTGCAAATTAGAATGCCTAGAATTTGTTATAATAATTCATTAAAAATCAAATTCATTGAAATCAAATATAAAAAACAGACAAAACATAAGCATTAAGAGTTACAGTGCAGAGTTATAGTTTCAAATCTTATGAAAGTAAATGTATTAAAATCGTTTAATGAAAGGCAGCTCTAAACAGGTGAGTCTTCAACCTCAATTTAAAAGAACACACATAAGACACAAATTGATTTCAGCGATATTTACATCATGAGCCTTTTTTTTTTTAAATTATAAAAGAAGCAGTAAGGACACATTTTCTGTTAACACCGTTGCTGAAAAGAAAAACAGCAGAAACAGTCGTAAATAACTTCAAAATGAAAAAAAATGTTGCCGCAGAGGGCACATGTCACAAATAGAGGTCATTGCATCTTTTATCCAAATTGCCTTAAGCTATAAATCAAAATGCAGGTCATTTCATTTTGTTTGCACCCGCGTGCATAGGAACTATAGAAAAGTCCACACAGACTACAATGCAATGAGATATTTAAACGTGTAGCCTGGACTTCTGGGGTCGAAATAATCTCCTTTCCCTGACAAAATAGCTTTTTTTCATCTCCAATGAGAGGAGAAGATGAGGAATAAAAAGGCAGAAGAGGAGAGGTGACACACAGTGACAAAGAATTATGTGCTCCTTTTATCACCTCACCCCTAACCCTTACCCACACACATATATGATGCAGACGCATGCACACACCCAATCTGATTAAACCCCACAAACATGGATTTGTGGGAGTGTCCCTGTACCGCAAGCCTAATTGAACTGTCTCCACTCTGACAGGATGGAGGGTTATGGAGAGAATGAGGAGGACCAACAAGCAGGAGTCAACAAAAAAAACTGTGTGAATGGAGAGACTGACTGAGACTGAGAATGTTGCTGTCAAAACCGAAATGTCCGAGGAACAGGAACAGTAAATGAGTAAAACTATTACAGATTTTCGAAGTATTTTGACTGTAAATCCCACGATGAGTTCGATTTTTGTGTTTCTGAATGAAATGTCAAAACATGTGATTATCTGCACAGTCATGGACCTGGTTCCTGTGCACTTAACCCAAAGGGTTGTGAAAATGTTGGTAGTATCCTGACTTTCCTTCCTACACAAACACTGAGCCAAAAATAATCTTCTTGCTGCAGTCTAACAGAGCTCAGTCAAGCATTTCATATAAGGGACGATGTATAATGAGGGTGTTGTTATAGCAGAACAGAACCCTGACAAGGTGAGGCCAGACCTTGACACACTTAGCAGACCCTTGCTATGCATACTGGTCCACATTGTTTTATTTTATTTTACATACTTTATTAATCCCAGATGGGAAACTTGGGTTAACACTCTTATCATTATTGAGCGACACGCTGCTCACACACACACATAGGCCCGAAATACACACATGCATAAACAGGACTTTTGGACATGTATTAATAGAGACATGTCAGAGTGCGCCAGGGCTGTTGTTGGGTGTTCCATGTCTTGTCTAAGGGCATCTCGGCAGCCCTCGGGAAGTGACCTGGCACCTCTCCAGCAACCAGACCAACTTCCATACTGTGATCCATACAGGGACTTGAACAATTTGACAATCTAGTTGCCAACTCAAATCCTTACAGACTAAGAAACTGCCACTCAAGTATACTGGAGTATAATTAAGAAGTTGAATTAACTAAACTCAGCCTAAACTTTGGTTGTTTTTGTAAGACGCTTACTGATATATACTTTTCAATATGTGGATGCTTGTTTAGATTAGGGTTGTGAGTTTACTTCATTTTTATTTTTTGTGTGCAAAGAAGGAAGTACTTCTTTGATGTTGGCACAAAAAAAAAAGAATAAAGTTACATTTAAAGTCCTTCAGACTGACTCACTAGTATGCAAAAATCTGCCAAATACTTCAGATTTTTAACATTGGTAAAAATGAATCCACAGAAGTGATATTGTTAACTCTTAAAAAGAAACTGGTAACTGGTTTCCACACACAAAAAAAGAAGAACAAGTCACATTTTGTTGAAGGGTTTAGACTCATTTACAGCCATCATGTAAACTATGTGAAAGGACGAGCATGTTATGGTAATGAGTATTTTGGGAGCCTGACCCTGCAGAGCAGTCTGGGTGTCCCACAGAGCAACAGATGTTTAACCACTCTGTGCAGCCTCCCCGCCACAGCGCTGGTCTTTGTGTGTAAACCAGCTCTACGTGTGTCTGTCCCCTCCTCTCATTCACACACCTCCGTTCAGGACTAATTAGCTATCTGTCTTCCCCTCCACTTCTGCCCTGAAGCCTCATCTCATTGTACTGCCATCTCGCTGTTTACTGTGCTAACTTATAATCATCCAATCTCTCTCCTCCCCCCTGCCTCCCCTTCTTTACCCTCCTCTACTCCTCCTCCGCTCCTCCCTCGTGTCCTTGTCATTATGGCTCAGTCTCAGTTGTGACGGCTATCATTAATCAACTCATTTTGAACTAGGTTGAACCTTGTAACCCTGAACACCCACCACTGCTCAACCAGGAAGTGTTCTATTCCCCTGCGGTCCATTAGGCCAATCAGGACAAAACTGAGGAATGACAATAGATACAACAACAGAAACCAAAAGCAGAAATTAGAAAAGAAACCACAATAGGACACAGACAGCGGGAGAACAACAGGCTTTATTATAGCTTATTTGATGGGAATTTGGGGGATTTTCATTTAGCCTAAATGGCTCCTGGGATACATAAACATATTAACTTTACTGAAACACCAATACTATTCATCTGTGTCACTTATGGTTTCCATTTTTTGGTTTTTATTTTACAACAGCAACAAATAAAATCTCAAAAACTGCTTTAAAGTAAGTAATATAACGGTGCTGAAATCATAACACTGATATCTTGCAGTAATTACAAGTATTAGCTTTTGGCTTACACGTACGATAAAGGCTTCATTGTTTCAACCATGCTACAAGAATTTACGCAAACCTCAGGGCTATTTTTATTTGAATGCTTTTAAAACCATTTTTTCTTTAAATATAAGGGAAATATTTTGCATGTCGCTGCTTCAATTTTCATGAATCGCAAAAAACAAGTTCTTCTGAGCTTAACAAGAAAATGTGATCATTTTGATGCAGCCTCTGACTCTACTTCTCACACATCCCTGTACAGCCTGCCAGAATGCTTTAACCTTTTTGCCTCTTAACTGCAGAGGTCTGACAGAGTCGCCCACTGAGTTAACCTCTTTTTCATTTGTGTATGAATAGAGGCTGCATGAATGGTTCCTTTACAGCTAAGAGCGGAGCTGTGTGTGTGCCAGAACTTGGGCTTGTCTATGTTGTTTCTGTGCATTGTTACAATTGTCTTCATGTGCGTGTGTGTGCGTGCGTGTGTGTGTGTGTGTGTGTGTGTGTGTGTGTGTGTGTGTGTGTGTGTGTGTGTGTGTGTGTGTGTGTGTGTGTGTGTGTGTGTGTGTGTGTGTCATTGCCTCCATAGAGCACGTTAGTACATTTAAAGGATAAGTAAAGACTTTTTTTAGCTTTAAATGACCACAAATTCAAAATAATTTCATTTACATAGAGAGGGATTAAAAACCGGTCTGAAATTACGAATACTTCAAATGTATTTGCACCACGTGTTGGCTTTGTTTTGGTGGCTCTTGGGTGCTCTCTGTGGCACCTTTACTGTCCTCACTCTGACATTGTGCAATAATAATGTTATATTAATGTGATATTATGTTTACCAATCCACTTTGTACAATAACGTGTTATACTTTATGTGCACTGTGTGCATGTCTGTGTTACACGGAATATTCTGACTATTTTTTGTCAATACTGCAGCTCAGCTGATCTATTTTCTTATTTTTCTTTTTTTTTTTAAATCTATTTTTAGTATCTATCTATTTTTTGTACATTCTTAATTTTTCTGTTTTTATTTAAATTGTACTGTGTTCACTTTCTGTTCGCAATCTTTGCTCTTTGCTGCTGTAACACTGTAAATTTCCTCGTTGTGGGATAAATAAAGGATTATCTTATCTTATCTTATCTTATCTTATCTCTGAAATCATGTCACTCAACTAGACAGCCGCTTAGCTGTTTTCCTGCAATTTCAGAATATTAAAGCTCCTGTGTGGAGTTTATAGCTGGTTTTGAAACCGACCGGAATTAATACTGATGCCTCTTTATGACCTTCAAATGCAAACAAGACCACCATCATACAGATTGACAGTATCAATACAGATCTTTTTAATGTCTGAAACCGCAATGGGGGGTAGGTGTGAGAGGAAATGATTAAAAGCAAGCTGTAGAAAAATCCTTATTTAATATTTTCCACAGCAAAAGTTCCACGTGAGTGATACACAGACACGGGCACACATCTATTAATCTGATAATCTTAGATTGATCACAAACAACATCATAACCAAGAGCAAGCGGCCTGTAAAGTACTTAAGAGAGCTTGTTGTCAAACAAGGCAAAAAAGGCCCAAAATATAATACTTCAAAATCGTCACAACAACCCCTCTGCACTGACTGGGTTACTTTTCTCTCTTTGGGGAGCAGTTTGAGTTTAGGAATTTCTCTTGAATCTTTGCAATTTAATCCTCTTTTTTAAAACTTTACTTTAATGACACTGAAGACTTAAATATATTACATTTGAAGGCTGGTATAGAAACTGACTCCTGATATTAGTTTGGATAAATGCCAATGTGAATGATGACCAATGTTTCCATTTAAAATTGTAAAATTTCAGAAAATAATAAATTATCTTCTGATACTTCAATCAATCCCCTAACCCCTCTAAACTACTGAACAAAGTATCAAGTTATTTGTGCAATATGTTCATGAAGAGATAAAAGCTATGTGCACTGATTATTTGAATACAAAGACTCTCTTGTTAAGGGTTACTAATATGACTATGAAGTGACCATAAAACACATTTCTATTATAAAACACGATATCTCTCAGTGGTGTGAATTATAAAAGGCGGTGTCCTTCATATTCTCTTATCTCAAATGATGTCATATTTGTGCTAGGATATCACCGACAAGATAAGTTGTTGGCCTTTATTAAACTGTGAGCTATATCCTCCGGCGTTCTTATCTACATGTAATGTATAACAGATCAAAGTGTATTAATTGTTTTACACAAGGCCTCCTGGTGTGACCTGTCTGACAAAGAAGGGCTGAGCAACAGAAAGGCTTACTAAAAACCAAATGCCTTGTAGAATGCATCATCTTTAATTTGCAGATATTTAATAGAGATAATAAATCAAACTGAGCAGAGAGTGTGTGGTTGGATTTAATTTGTTTGAGAAAGGAGACAGTGAGTGATCACAATACACAAAGAAAATATTTAACTTCACAAAATGAAACTTCAATGATAGACCTGGTGAGCAAAAAAAAAACGTACTTCGACAACTTTTTTGCAAATCTTTTCCCCAGTGTTTTCTAGTCTCTCCTCTATCAACAACCATGTCTTCTCTATAGCTCAGCTCCTCACCTCACTGCTCTACCTGTTGTATACTTGTAAATGAGTAACCTGTGTCTTCTTTGGACGACTCTAAACAAAGAACATCAAAAGCCTCTTTGTGCCACTGTGTATAGTTCAAATGAGGAAGTCTAAAACTGCTGCTAATGCTAATTATGTCATACAATTCACCGATTTAAAGCTTTCTCTTCTGCAACGTTGTTTTTTACGCTTAATGTCTAAGCACTATCATAATGCTCACATGCATGTATGCACACACATATACATCCGTGTAGCTTGTTTTATATGTTGGGTTGTTCAGCAGGTGTTGGTGTTTGTCTTCATGAGTTTGTTTTCCCAGGCGTCTGACGTCTCTTATCAGTCCTGTATAAACCGGGCTCAGGAAGTCAACACTGCTTAAACTGGCAGAAGGCTACGTAAATGAAGTTAGGATAGATTTGGAACTGTATAGATCCAACTGAACCCTAATCAGCTCTAATAGATAAACACCATCCATTAAGATATGGACAACTATTTGGATCTATTTTCCTTTTTTATAAAGAATACTCAAAATACAACTTCAACAGGATTTGATGTCCTGTGTCCTTATGTGTCTGTGTGTGTCTTTGGTCTGCAGGGAGAGAAAATGAGTTTGCTTTCTATCAGTTTACTGCCCTCTAAACAGCTCCATGGTGTGGTGATAACCCATAATCATTGCAGCAAGCTCTGATAAGAGTGGTCGGGTTTATGTCAACTTCAGCAGGTTATAAAATTTAATGAAGAGTTAGTTGTAAAATTATAAATTACTTCTTCCAAAGTGTGATTACAGCAATTAAGGTAATATAGTCATCAAGTGTGTGTGTGTGTGTGTGTGTGTGTGTGTGTGTGTGTGTGTGTGGGGGGGGGGGGGGGGGGGGCAGGATTGTCCTGAGAAAGTTACACCTCAGTCACACCTGAGAAAGACATTAAAGTTTAACAGAGGAGGAAGAAAGAAAGAATAGAAAGACAGAAAGATCATAAATAAATACATAAAAACAAAAGAACCATAATTCCTATATCAAAAGGACTGTGCATAATTAAGAAAATTCAGAATTATAAAATTCATAATCATACTTTGAACCTCTTAATTTATTGTGCTATTAGTGGGTCTTAGCTGATACAGCACTGCATTTATAATTAACCCTTGAGAGGAGGCCTAGATTACACCCTGCCCATGTGCTGCTGGTCTCTGGCCAATCACAACAGAGCAAAGTTTATGGCGCTATTGGGTGCGAGTAATTTTCTGCTCACTGTCGCTTTGAGTGAAGTGGGTTTTACGCACGGGGCCGGAGTGGAGTTGATCAAAGGTAGACATCTCTCCGGGGAAGAGGAGTGATAATATAGCATTCAGAATAACAGTTTACGTAGCCTAGTGAGTTCTAAAGTTACAGATCAATTTAAAGTTCATGACGGCAGTTTACTTCTTAAATTAAAGTAAAAAGTAGTGAGTCACGGGTGTCTCACTATTAACACTAGCGGTTCATTGTACACATCGTTGGACAGAATGACCACCACCATGGAAAAAGCAAACAACTTTCGCATTGATGCGCTTCTGGCGCATGACGCTGAACAGAGGACTGACAGTGACGGTGCGTCCCCGGGGCTGTACTACAGCAGGAGCCCCGGAGGCAGTCCGGTGTCACCCCGCGGCTCAGAGACGCCTTCCCCTCATACAAACCCAACAAACTCCTCTCCAATCCATCATGGAGTTCTCTCCAAATCTCAGTTCTTCAACTTATCCCAGTCCGGATTCGCTGCTCTGCACCAAGGGGGTCTCCTCGGTATGCACCCAGGCTCCATGTATCCTCTAGCGGCCCTCGGAGGCCAACACCACGCCTTCATATACCCCGGCCTTACACAGCTGGTCCATCCGTACCAAGAGCAACTGAAAGCGGCCACCATGGCCGCGGCGCACCCGCTGGAGCCCTGGATCAGAGCCGGGATGATGATACCAAGAGTGGGAGATTATGGTGGTGAGATCATCTCCCTGTCTCCTGCATGATAGCCTACTGCTAAATTTAAAACCCTTGATATATGTTAGGATGGTAAATGGACATTATTGTTAATTCACAAGTAAAATGAAGTAGGCTAAAACTTAAATTAGGCTTTGTTTTAGAGCAGCCTTGAAATAACTTTGATAATTTTGTTAAAGATGGGATACTCGGTTAAATGAACAAATTATTATTGGTAAAACCTGCATTAACCTATATATTATTCATGCATAACTAATTTTTCCTTTTTGTATTAGCCAATTGTTGTTGAAATTATTGTTTTCATTTTCTTCTAATGTGTTCCTAAAGGGGGCTTAATAAATATTGATATAAATATAAAGGTGTATATAGGGCCATACGATTAGGATGTAGGATGTACATGTAGGATGTATTTAAATGGGGACATGTATGTATATGAATAAGCCTATAAAGTTGAGGATATGTGCAGTTTCTTTAAATAAAAATAAACTGCCTATATCCCCATCTTTATAGGCTAATTTACGAACTGACCTTGGTTTAACAAAGGCCAGGTTATAGAACCCCTACTCCAGTTTTATACCTGACTAAAATGAATATGTATAGGCCTACATTGTCCTTTTAATTTAATAGGCTACTGTATTTATTTCACAAAGATCCAGGCCAGAGTAAATGTTTAGGCTTTCTTGTAAGTGCTTCCTGACACCTGGGTATGGGTGTCAGTTTTGAAAGGCCCATAACATTGGAAAGCTCCAATAAGCTTGAGGACAATCTATCTCGTTAAATTTACGTGCAAATTTTCCGGTAAAGGTAACACCAGGAACTGAGGTACTACTTAATCAAATGATAACGTTTACGGTGTTTTCATTAAGGTAATGGTCCCTCTGTGATGGTTTATTACCCCTCTGAAGTAATATTTTCTCACCACGACCTCACATCAAAGCAATAAATGTGAAGGCACAGCAGCAAGGAAATTAGATATACAAGCAGGACAGTCATATTGATATCCCTGTTTCAATAACATGAAACTAAATCAAGCTTTGAAACCAATGATTCCAAGATGTATTCAAACTAAAAAAAAATAAAATGTTTAATGGACGTTTTCTTATTCTTTCTGTGTCCTCCTCTCTCTGTTGTCCACTCTCAGGTCATTCTCAGGCGGGTCTGTTGGGGAAGTGTCGAAGGCCCAGGACAGCTTTCTCCAGCCAGCAGCTGCTTGAGTTAGAAAACCAGTTTAAGCTGAACAAGTACCTGTCCAGGCCTAAACGCTTCGAGGTGGCCACTTCCCTCATGCTGACCGAGACTCAGGTAAGAGTCTTAGGTTGTACGATGAAATGTAGCCTGTACAAAACAACTGTGTGAGAGTATATTCCCTTATCCCCTTAGTCTCTGTCAACTTATTTGCAGGTTCATTCTGTAGCACAGTATTGTTGATTATAGCTGATAAAAGCTGAAAAGTACTATCATGTTTTGATGCTTTGTAGAGTTTTCATAATAAGAATAAGCCTATTTAAAAAAATTACAAATATAAATCAACCATTTTGCACGCTTTGTTACTTTTGCCTAAAAAGAATATGGGAAGTAAAACAGAGCACAAATTAATGATTCAAACTCAAAGGAAATATGCTTTCTTTCCTCCCTTCTTAGAACAGGATGATGATACTTTTTTGACAACCTCCTCCCTAGATCAAAACCCTTCAGATAATGAAAACAATTATTTTGCTAAAAAAAACAACTCAGAACTTGTTTCTTTACCTGGCATATTTTCTTTGTCTGTTTTTAACCAGGTTAAGATCTGGTTCCAGAACAGACGTATGAAATGGAAGAGAAGTCGCAAGGCCAAGGAGCAAGCGTCACTCACCTCCTCACTGACTGACAAAGAAAGGACTGGGATGGATTTGCAAAAGCCTCAGAGTGATTCCCACAGCTCCAGCCTGGAGGATGAAGAGGAGATCGATGAGGAGGAAGAGGGGGAAAAAGATGAGATTGAGGTGCTGGGGGAAGGTTCTATGGGCCCTGAAGCCTTCGTTAGGCATTCTGGAGGAGGACCAGTTAACTACAGGTCCTACTCAGAGGGGGAGCTGGAGGAGAGAGGCCTAGGAACAAGAAGTATTGTTTTCCCATAGTTATGTTGTTCAGCATGTTTATATTGTTCATATATATTTAATGCTCTTTTGAAGAAAATACAGAACACAAACGGGTGCACAAACATTGTGACATGAAGAAATGTACTGATTTTTCACAGCTCCACCTGAATCTATTTGTATCTGGTGATTCCAAATTAGCACAAAATATATCAACGACTGCACATTGGCTGAGATGAAAACTGATGACAGCAAAAATTGGACATCTGGATCGTGACCGCAGGATCAACAGATGATTCTGATTTGGTAGATGCATTTTTATTCAACCAGTTCACTTGAAATCCTTTTCCCCTGCATTGTCATCTGCAATAGTTTTATTTATCTACGAACGTACATGTACTTACTTTTATGTATTGGGGAATATAGCACTTCCATTAACAACAGTGGATAAAGAGAAAATAAATTAACTTGGCGATTCATGAAGTAATTATTGTTGTGTTACATTGTTAACAGTGCATCCCTGTCTGTTACAGCTGCTCTTCAAATATTCCATCAATATGCAAAACTAAAAAAATATTCAATACTTTGGCTAAATGGATTATTTTTTATATAATATTCGGCTCTTTGTATGGTTCTATATAGCTGAAACAGCATGTTATTTCACTGTATCAACTTAAAGTTAAAGTTAAGGACACACATGTGCACATACACACACACACACACACACACACACACACACACACACACACACACACACACACACACACAAGGGCACATGGGAGCAATGAAAAATGGCTGCATGTACTGTATTGTTTTGGGGTGTTTTTGTTAATATGATATTTTACTTGTATTTTGTGACCTGTTATGTTGTCTTAATAATTTAATATAATATAATTTAATATATTAAAGTTTGTAATATGTCCTGGTAGAAAGATTCATTCATGTGTTGATAAAAAATAAATTCAGACTGAAAAAACGAGTATGTGTATAGTGAACAATTATTAAGTTTTATATTACAGTGCGTGAGTTACTCTCTGTTTGGAAGGAGATTTCTTTTGATCATTTCATTCGAAATACGTAATATTGTAACTCATAAATGCTTTTAGCCTGTGTGTATAATATCGTATTTCATAGCTGTGGTATTTGCTAGATTTTATTGGTTAAATCTAAATCTAGCAGTTCGACAATATCCTGTTTTGCGGAAACGAAGCGACACAAAACGATTGCTTGTTGCCATGGTAACACCGTGCCTAACAAACTCCACTCACTCATTCTGGTGACTGTTGTTATCGGTATTATCACGACTGAAATGACCAAATAACAGCAGTCCACAAGCTTTGGCGTTTGGAAGAAGGTAAGAATTGCCTTTAGACCAACCGTGTTTAGTTAAGTAGGCCTATAAGTGTTGTTTGTTAAGCAGTCCTTTTGTCCTATACGCCCCGTGTTAGATATTAGCTCATTACAATTGTCTTACATAGCTCTTTCAATGAGACTGAATTATACAAAGGCGTCAATTGTGTAAAATAAGAATCATGACATCCACGGTTAACATCAGGCAGCTACAAATCATTTTTTCCTCTATTATTTCATAATTATAAAAGTTTGAATTCCTTCTCTTCGTTTCCAGTCATGTTAGCTGAGGCAAGAGGTCCGGACCATTTGGGTTCAGGAGCGAGATGGGAGCCTTCCAACGCTGGGAGGGAAATTGAAGTAACTTCAAAATAATGACATCAATAATAATTTCTCGCTTGTTGTTATTATGTACCCGATTCTGTCATTACGCTGCATGATAGTATTTTGCATGGCCTCAAACATTATGCCATTAGTCATTTTCCATGTGTGTATGTTTGTTGAAAATAAATGTACATTTGTTTCTCCAGAAGGCACATCTTCTGCACCATACCCAGCATGATCCAGGGATTAGCCAGAGACAGTGGGGTGGAAATCACCAGCGCAAAACTTCCAGCCAAAAAAGCTGTTTCTTAGGCCTAGAAGTGAAGGCAGAGCTGGTCTGGGAGGACTGGGGTTTGGAAAAAGAGTTCTCCAAGACATTGGTGTTAAAGAATATACACAGCAAGCTGCAGAAGCTACATGTCAGGTCTTAGAAACACCAAATGATGCACATTTTTGTACACAAATAGATTATTGAGTAATCAAATACATTTTTTTGTTACTCCCTTGCAGGCCTCCTGGGTCCAAGTTCTTCACCACCTTGATACCCCAGATAATTTTCATCAGCCCAGGGACTTCTTTCTCAGTGCCAATCATCTTCAGACCTCTCCAGCGGGTAATATATTGAATATCTCTTTTTAAAAGTAGTGTTCCCAGTGCTTTTGAATGTGGTATCCACTTTTCAGGCTACTAGCTTCATCATAAAAGGTATGGGACCATTACAAAACATTTTCAAAGAGTTTTTTATAAGTCTGGATGCTTTTCTGAGCAAATTAAATATATTAACCCATTGAGTCACTTAACTATAAGTAACTGTACAAGAAGGAAAAATATTTTACACAAAGTAGTTCAAGAGATGTTACCTTGGACTCTACTTCTAATGTTGTATGCCTTCTCTCTGTGTTTACGTGTCTGTCTACTCGTGACAGTGTGAATATGAAGACAGCATTGAATTTCAATGTAAAGATGGCAGCTTCCAAGTGTGCCTCCGTGCAATCATTCCATGTCCTGCCCTTGAGGTGCCAGACTCTGTGCTGCTGCCACTCTGTGCCGTTCAACACTCTGTACATACCACTTTCCTGCTCAAAAATCTCAGGTATATGAGTCTGTTTTAGAATAACACAGAGAGATAGGAGTGTTGAATAACCCGGGAGTTACTAAGGAAAATCATCAGCATGATTTGTAAAATTTTAATTTTATTTGTTTTTGGGTTTATGTGCTGACGTGTCTATTAGTTGTCTTGAGGAATGAGAAATCACACCCCTATTGTGAATTAATTTATTAATCCTACCCCCTTTCCTTTTTATGTCTTCCACTTTTTTGCATTTTTTGCACTTTTTTTCATGCAGTAAACTCCAGACATGCTTTCAGTGGGAGAGCTCTGGACCATTCCTACTAAGTCCTGAACAAGGCCTGTTAGAGCCGGGCCAGGAGTGTCACATCACTGTTGTTTTCCAACCTCATGAGGCGCTCGTGTACCAACAACAAGCCTACTGCAGGTTTGGAGAAGAGGATCAGCCTGAAAGCTTCTGCACTGTGCTCCTACAGGGACTAGGTATACATGTTAAGAGTTACTAGCTTTGACAACGTATCCCGACTAGTAAAGTTTGCCGTAGGCTGTACGATCAGTACACACTGTACTGTTGTCGTCACAACAAGTGATCCAAATGTAAATGGGTCAGGTAGGTCCTCTACTTAGATTAAAAAAAAGTAGGCGAACAGTATTGTTTATAGAATAAAAATAAATAAAACATAGAATATGTTGAAAAAATTACTGATGGAACCTTAATGTTACCCAACTGATCTCCACTCAGAACTATGGATTGAACCATATGAAAACCAGTTATAAAGTTAATCTCAGAATACTGTTTGAAAGAACACAAGGGGTAAATACAGACCAATATTTACTCTATTGCCTTGCCTCCTTTTTTTAGCTAAGTATCCATGTCTTCACATGAAAACTCCAGGCAGCAAGGATGGAAAAGAACAGTGTGGCCCAGAGCTACACTTTGGATCTGTGGCTGTTGGCCAAAGTTCACAGAAATCTTTTGAAATTTTCAACCCCTCTCCTGTAAGTAGTACATAAAGATCAGTAAATGCAAATTTACACACATAAAGGGCTCTCTCTCATCTCTGTTTTTGCCCCTCTTATCCAGGTGTATGCATTGTTCTGTCTTTCACCACTGTCCGATGACGTGCCTTTGTTGGGGTCACTGTTCAGCTGTGATGAGTCCAGAGGTGAGGTGGCGCCTGGCGGTTCATTTCGGGTTACAGTCACCTATAGTCCTGCTGTGGTGGATACTGTCTCTGTCGACTACTTATCTCTTAAATGTAGTGGGGCACTCAATGAAACTCTCCTGAAACTCACTGGAAACGCCATAGGTAAGGAAACAGAAATGAACATACAAAATCTAAAAATACTTAAATTAGCTTGTTTCTCAATCTCAGTCATGTTTTTTTTTAAAGTCGTTTAAATGAAAAGAGAAAGTGAAACCTTTATCCTGAATCCTAAATTTGATACTTGCATGTTGAATTGTTGTTCTTATTTTGTAAATAGGTCCTGAAGTGTTCTTGTCCTCCTCTGTGTTGGACTTCGGCTGTGTTGAGAAAGGAGAAAAAGTTGTGCAGACAGTGCAGCTGGTTAATTCTTCACCCGTTGAGGCGATCTACCAATTAGACCTTGACTGTAGTGGGCACAGTGTGTTCAGCATCCAGCCAGCAAGTGGCACTGTCCACCCACATAGCTATATCATACTGAAGGCAGTTTACAAGCCAACACAGCCTATTGCACATCACAGGAGAGTTGCATGTCTTATACTGCACAGGGTAGGTACCAGTTTGTAGACGTACACTCACTCTCAGAACCTACAAAAACATAAACAAGACAATTTGTTCTATCTATCTAATCTTTTTCATAGGAACCCATGTTCCTTGACCTGATTGGAACTTGTCACTCAGAGCTCCAGAAACCAGCCGTACTGAAACCTGAACACTTGGTTCTGTACAAGCTCCACTGGTACCGCAGACAAGACCCAACAGATACTTTCAGTCCCGTACAGCAAGATCAAAATGTGCACCTGAAGCAACAAGGAGTGCTCTGCCCCCTGGAGGAGGTAAGGTGTAAAACAGAGATTAAAGATGACCATATTAGTGTATTTAATATCTCACAAGTAAACATTAAATCCCCTATGAACAGCAGTGTTACAATGATACAGTTCATTGCTACAGTACAGGCTTAGTGTGATCCATTTACAGTTTTCTTTGTGTCATATTCCAACAGTCACACCAAAAAGCGGACAGTGACAGTGTTTTGTCAAGAACTCCCATGGAGGACTATTTCCAATCCTGCATGGGGTGCATGGATCCATTCACTTCTAATTCTTCTTCATCATCTCCACATGTAACTGTGGTGCCCAATGAGCTACTGTTTGATCACAAAATGTCTTCCCCGTTTTCTAATTCATGCACCTCGTCTCAGTCAGTGTCCATCAACAACCACACCAGAGGGAAACTCAGGTACTCCTTCCTTGGATATCCACGTTGACACTTTTGTGTAGTTCTCTATATGAAACATGACCAGAACATCTGTTTTGTTGTTTTTCTTTCTCTTTTTTTTTGTCATTGTGATTCAGCCTGGTGTGGACTTCAGCCCGAGACTCTCCATTCTCTGTCTCTCCCTTGTTATGTGACCTAGCTCCACTAAAATCCACCTCCTTCAGGGTGAACTTTGACCCCAAGAAGCCTAATACTCTGCATGAAGCACAACTTGAGTGCTTTGCATACTGTAAGGTAATATTGTTTAATAATCTTTCAAATGTCCTCTCATCAATTGGTGGTGCCTTTATTTTTTATATAAATGTGGCAACACTGTATTAAGGTCACAATATTCACCATTAACTACTTTCTTATTAGCATGATAATTAGTAGCATACTGGCTGCTTATTAGTCATTATGAAGCACTTATTAGTACCTTATTCTACATGACCATATTCTATAGCTACTAGGCCATTAACAAAGAGTTTCCCCTCAATACCCATCAAATGACTGCTTATTGATTAAGTAAGTTAGGGAGCTGTACATGAATTATAATCTTCATGTGCTTTGCTTAGTATGGCCCTTATAAGGTTACTGCCACAATTATAGTTCTACTCTCATTAAGTCTATTCAGTCTATGTAGGTCTATTCTCATGAAACAAAGCACAAAACTTCTTGTTGTAGTAATGTCCAAATAACTCCTAATTCAGTCTTTGTAACTCAGAATATGTTCCCCATTCTTAAACTAGGTCTTGTTCAAAACAAATTCACAAGTAGTTTTCCACACTTAATAATAACTATAAAGTAAATCAGTATGCTACTAATTAGCATGTCAGTAAGCAACTAGTTAATGGTGAATATAGTGACCTTTAATTAAGTGTTTAATGTTTGAAAACATGTCCATGAAAACTTCTGTGGAGGCATATTTTTATTGTTGCTCAGAAGCAAAAATGTTCATGCAACAAGTTTTGCCACCACTCAATCATCTTTCTTGCCTTGATACTGCAGGAAAATCATCTCTTAGAAGGGCAACTGCTGTTTCCACCCTGGTTAGTGACTGTCAGAGTCATAGGCCACTCCTTTCAGCCCGGCAAAGAGCATTTCATCCCATGCTGCTCATTGAAGCCCCCTCAAGTGGTGAGTAACAAGCATGAGAATAAACAAAAATGTTAAGTGTCAAGTACATCTTTCTTCCTACTGCCTTAATCCAGCTCCTCTGGTTTGTCCATTATCTAAAGTTGTGTCATGCTCTCAATATGCAGAACAAAAGATATAAGGTCTGTTTTCAAATGTATCGTAGAAATTAGTTGTAGGCCTTGTCAGAGTGAAATATTCCCTAAAACCATCATAAAGTACAATTTCCCTCTGCTATTTGGTAAGAGGAGACACTCTGGTATTGTTTTCTAGGTATTCCCAGCCCTGAGTGTTCTTTCCTATAGGACAGTGCTTCTCCAGAATCGTGGAGATCTGCCCCTCACTTTCTATCTGGACCGCAACTCAAACCCTGTTTTGGCAGAATCTTTGTCTGTAGTGCCAAGCTGTGGATTGATCCAGCCTTCGAATCACCAAATCCTTACTCTCAGAACAACTCCCACTGAAGACAGTCCCAAACAGGGATTCAGTTTACACCTTAAGCTCAATGCATCAAAACACACAAAGGTAGTATTTACTCTGCACAGGAATACATGGCTCTAAAGCAGTTGGACTCACTATACTGTTTTGTCGGGTTTTTGAATGTGCCTCTGTTGTTGCGTTCTCTAGGAACTGGCAGTTGTCAGTGTTGCAGAGAAGCTGTGTGTATCTCTGGAAGGAGATGGCAGTTTATATTTCCTGCCGACAGCTGTGGGCTCACAGACTCAGCGCTCCCACCGCATCAGGAACCTCAGCCGCCTACCTCTACGGTTAGTTTGAAGATTGTTGCCAATTGTCATTCTGTATTTCTTTCAGTTTTGAGTTTGTTCTTTGTGGGCTAGACTTGAGCTAGAATCATTAATCTGGTATACAGCTGGCTTTCTGTGAATTTCCTTTTGTAGTTTCAAATGGAGCATTCCAGAGCCAGACCAGGAGCTTATCTGTGTTGAACCAGATGCTGGTGAACTGCAGCCCAATGAGAGCTCAGTAAGAGATTAACAAAACCATGCATAAATCTATGCTATCAAAGGCCGTGGAACTGAATGATTGACTGACTTGGTAATATTACAGGTTCAGATCTGGTCCTTCAGCCCGCTGGAGGAAATAGCATACACACTTAAACCTACTCTCACCTTCTGGCCGATCCAGACACATGGATCAGGCAAATCTCATCTTGTCCTTCAAGTGGTTGGAATTGGCTCTAGAGGGTTCCTGAAGGTAGGACTTTCATTCACCATATTCTCCAACACCATTTATCTCTGATGTCAAACTCAGGGTAGGGAAGCTCAAAGGCTGCTGTGCAAATTACATGAATACAGGCAGAACGATTTACAACACTTATTTGCTCCTCAAGTGTTTGGCAAGTGAAAGATGAAAATAATTCAAGTATCGTGATAGAGTTATTTAATATGAGGTTTGCAAATAAAATATAGCTTGATGTATCTCCAGAGTTTTACTTTTCAGTAGGTGACCAATCATTGGCAAATTAAAATTATATGAGATTCCCTGCCATTTAACAACTAAAAAAAAAATATATGGTTTATTTTTGGGCTTTTTATAAAGATCGGACAGTGGATAGAGTCAGAAATCAGGGAGAGAGAAAGTGGGGAATGACATGCAGGAAGGGAGCCACAGGTTGGATTTGAACCCGGGCTGCTCGCTTTGGGGTCTATAACCTCCATACATGGGGTGTGCAAGCACTAACCACTAGGCTACTGGTGCCCTGCTTTTAACAACTTTTTAACACAGCAGTACAATCTTATGACAGCATGTGAACTTCCCACTGTACAAAAAAATTCATCAGAGAAAAAATAGCTGCCGTTAATATATGTTCAATTGTGTTTGTGTGTTGCCACATGCATTTGCACTGGGACTGTATATGTCTGTTTTTTTCCCCCAAGAAAATTCTAATGCACTCACCAATAGGAGCATAAATTAGTCTTTAAGCCTGCCAAACCAAGCTGAGTGCAGACTTTTTTTTTCTAGGCAGAGAAAGAAGTTCTGGATGTTGGAGAGATAATGGTTGGAGGCTATCGCTCAGTTGAGGTTCCTCTGGTCAACAGCAGCCCCTGCCCCGTCTCATTTTGTCTCTCTGTACAGCAGAGCCTTCTGAGTGAGGATCCTATTAATGACCCCCAGACGGAGCCAAAAGGTGTTCTCTCTAATAATCTTCTTTGTGGTAATTTTTCTAAATGTAAATGACATTGACAAATTATTTTATTACATGCATTTATCAGTAAGGTGGATAAGGAGTTCCAACTTTAGAGCCCATCTAGCCTGTTAAGATAACATAAATGAACAGGTGTGGTCGACTAATTATGTCCTTTTTTACCCTATTAGCCCTGAAACTGGACCGTGAGAGGGGTACAATTGCCTCACACTCCACAATGCTGCTGCAATTTACAGTCGGACCACACAGACGAGCCCCGTACCAGTGGATCATCAGCTACCAAACCCTGAATCTTAGTGGTAGATGATAAAGCACACCTACACTATACAAACTGTGTGTTCTGCAGTTTTTTATTACTTCACTTATTCACGGCCCTCCCTCCTTTTTTTAATATGTCTCTGTCCTCAGGAAATGTGCTATCCCCTCCCCAAGCAGTGTGTGAAGTGCTAGCTAAGGGTGTATTTCCCACCCTGAAGGTGATTGACGTGTGCGGCAGTGGCAGTGTAAGCGGACTCAGCAAGGTGCGTCTGTGGAAACTGTTCTCATTGGACAGCCTCAATGAGCACCTGATTTCCAACCCCTCCCCTGGAGAACTCACTCACAGAACCCCCACAAGGCACAGGTAAGGCCGGGGCAGGTCTATACTGAAATACTATACTGAAGTTCACATTATACTTGGAAAATAAATAACGGCTTATTCATTTTTTGGGTTGTCTCTACTGTTACAATCATAAATGATTTTCTTTTCACTTATTAATACTTGCATATAAAATGTGGTTTATGTGCATGACCAATTCTTCTCTTTCTATTGTAGTATGAGCCCCTCTCCTTCCATCTTCACTAAAGCAATGTTGGATTTTAACTTCAGTGTTGCTCCCCTGCATTCACACCCCTCAACTTTTATGCTGATGTTACACAACCCCGGCTCCCTCCCTGTAGACTGGTGAGTTTATTTCATGTTTATTTGTTAAGGGACAAATATGGAGCAAGTAAGCTGATGCCACACACTACAGCATTTATAGCCTAAGCTAATTTGCAATGCCTATCCCTAGATGGGCCTTTAAAATACAAAAAACTCACCAACAGAAACACAAAAAATAGAACCAAACAAGCACAACAATAAAATACAGAAGGGTGCAAGATCATACATGACCACAAGACTGAGTCCTGTAGAAAATGTAATGAAATTATCGAAAACTGTAAATGCAAGTCAATTCAATTCAGTGAAGGCTACATTTAGCGTCCAGTTTGTATTTTGTAGGGAATTGTTCATTTTACAGTGCAGCTGACATTAACGATTATACGTTTCACCATGTATAATGAAAAATACAAGTTACACTAAGTGGAGCTTTATAGAGATTATTTTAAAAAAAATGTAACTGCTCATCATTAATAATCTCTGATTTACTGATTCTTCTTCTCAAACTCAGGGCCTTCTTGTTTCCAGAGGACCAACAGATAGAGCTGGAGTACTGGGCTGAGACAGGAGAGTTTAGCAGTACTGAGCTGAACCACATGAAGGTCAGGCGTTCAGATATTTCAGATGTTACCTTTATTTTATAAAAAAAATAATGTTTTATATATAAATATATTTATTTCCTTGACAGATTAAGGACAACCGCCTGTTCAGTGTTTCTCCACGTTCTGGGACTTTGCTCCCCGGCCAACAGAGGGCAGTATGCTTCAGTTACAGGTCAGAGATTTTTTGCAGGGTGCAGTAAAATGAATAGAATTTGCTAATATTTTCAAGCTGTTAGTATTTATTAAAGGGATACTTCACCCATTGAAACATGAATCTGTATTGACATTGGGTCATATATGTAGTAGAAATTTGATTTTTTGGTTGGTGCCTTCTTGGCCGAGAAAAGGCAGAAAGTGTCTTTTTGGCTCATGTGGATGAAAGACACCAAATCCCAGAATGCACAGCACCGCAGGCCACTATCACTAAGGTCAGGTTTACAGACATATTTACTAGTTCTCCCACTCCTCCTGATAGCAGCTGCAGTACTACATAAGGCCGTTTCCTCAACTGATTCCGAGATTTCTTCCAGAAGGAATCGGTATCTTGGAAATTCCTGGCAGAAAACAGACTCTATGTCTGTGTCCATAGGCAAACACTACCAGTCTCCTCGTCCTCACCGCCGGCAGCCAGCGGTAGTCCTGGTGGCCAGCGGCAGCAGCAGCCAAGACACAAGACCGGCCTGTCGGCAGCAGCCGTCTCGCCACTATATTTATATTTTTTCGCCATTATCGGCTTTCTCCATATAGCCTGTTAGCATATCTTCTAAGCAATATGGAGGACGTTAAGTTTCGTTTCTGGGAGTGAGGTCCCACCCACTGATCTGTGATAGGTCTGTAGCTTCAGTGGTCGAAAATATGAGGAACTAGCGTTGTAGTTTCATCCCGCTAAACAGCTTCCAATGACGCAAAATGCTGATTTTTGCGTCATCGGAAGCTCCTTTTCAGACTTAACAATACAAAGATTTCCCATCTCAGGGGAAAATGAGGGCGGGATGCACGACCTTTCAAAAATACTACCAGGTTTCTAATGATACAAAGCTTAATGCAAATGGGTGGATTATCCCTTTAAGTTCATAGGATTTTAAAGGGAATTTTGTTAAAATTGTGTCTTTTATCTAACACGATCCCTAAAGTATCTCAACTTTGTCCCCACAGTCACAACTTCACTGGAACGGATCGGTTTCCTGTCGTGTTCAAAATTTCATTTGGCAGAGAGATCTTGGTGAGGCAGAATTGTACCAATTGATTCAAGTCACCTTAGGGCCTTACCTATAATAGAATGTTCATTCCATTTATGAAGAAGAATATATTCTCTAGAATAGCTTTAAAGGGAATATCCTGTAAGGATAATTAATCCCTAAGTATGATGAACAACTATTTAGTAAAAGTTCTATGTTTTAATTGACATGTATTTGTGTTGTGGTTCTGTGTGCAGATGAACTTTCAGGGTTTGACAGTGGAGAGAGACAGACCATATCTCCACTTTGCCTCCAAACGTCATGTTTTCGATTCTGTTATGATTGGGGACTATAATCCTCCCAGGCAGGTGGGTTTCTTTTCTTAACTTAATGCCTTTTAGGACTTGCATAGTGAGCCTGGCATATCTTCACTCAAACAGTTACCACAGATATCTCTTCTTATAGTACTTGCGGAAGTGGTTTCCAATATAGATGTGGCCCTCTAAGCAGAAATTGACCATTAAATCTGAAATTGAAATCTCCTGTTGTTCTCCTGAAAAGAAACATGCTTTTCCTTACAAATTTACTGCTTCATTGCTATTTACCTGAAGAAAAACAGAGTGATCTATTAGAATACTCTTTTTAATCTATTCAGAAACTTTTAGAATGAGTATATTTACAAATCATTTCCTTGGGAGACTGGACTATGATCCAGTCTATTTAAAATATATCCAACTTTTTACATTACACAAGACTTAACATATGTGTATCTTTGCAGGGGTTTGAACTACACAATGGTGGTGCAGTGGCAGTCTGTTATAAGGTGGACAGAGATGTGTTATGTCAGCTACAGGTGGACAACTTTAACCATCCAGTGCTGTGCTGCCTAAATCCAGAGGGAAAAATCCTACCAGGAGAGACAACCATGCTGGAATGGATTTTCTCTCCACTAGAGGCTAAGATGTACCATGTAAGGACTGAGTCATATATAGCCTTTTACAAGAAGATAACACAAATAATAGCATTTTTGACTAAAGCTAGTTCAATGAATATCCCATCTCCTTTATTTGAAGTCCTGTCTGGTTTATATTTGCCAGATGGATATTCTCATCTATATCCAGGATGGAGACTCCACACTAGTGACGTTTGAGGGATGTGGGTTAAATTCTCCCACAATGTGCTTCACAAAACAATTTCACTGCAGTGATTGTAGAATGTCTGAGGCCTGTGTTCAGAGGCTTCCCTTCCCAGGACAGGTACGAGCAGTTGTCTTTTCAAATTATATTCAAATGTAACTTTATCTGGCTTTCTGTTCCTTATGTTTTGTTGTGTTTTTTAATTTCACCATTTTAAGGTTAACATTCATCTCAAATGCGTGTCTGTGCAATATGAATGTGTAGGTGGTGTCTCTGTCCGAGGACAGTGTCTCTCTGGGTGATATCCCTGTGTGCTCAAGATCATCAAGAATCCTCTACCTGACCAATGGTTCCCACACAGACACTGTCCACTATACATGGGACCTCCCGCGGCAGATCAATCAGCAGGTACAGGAATGGTGGTATATGCACTGATACTAGCACATTTTGTATTTAGTTACTTTGTAGACATGTATACTCTTATCTGTGTGACCTCACAATATAGAATTCAAGGTAAAAAATAAATAAATACATCACTGTTAATCATGTGTGTGTGTGTATGTCCATGTTTGTGTGTGTGTTTTTTAATCAGGTGGTACAGATACATCCACAGCAGGGGGTTCTACATCCAGGAGAGAGTTCCCTTTGTTTTCTTACATTTACTTCTTCGGACTACCCCACTCATTACCAGCTGGACATTCTCTGTCAGGTACCATGTCCATTCTATTGTATATTTAAAGTCGCATTAATGGGATAGCAGTCCTGGCTGTTCTCTGCAAATTATGGATGATAAACTCAATCAACCAATCAATTTTATTTGTACAGCACCAACTTAAAAGGAAAGTTATCTCATGAAACTTTACAGAAAGAGCAGGTCTACAATCGTACACTTTGTTACATTAATGAATTCTTCTTTCCAGGTTATTCAGGAGGCTAAAATGACTCAGTATCGAGATGCTTTGCAGCGCTGGGAGGAAGAGAAAGAAAGACAGCAAGTAGAATTCATTATCACGGACAAAAACATTACAGAAACCCCAAAAGTTCTGACAGATGAGGTATTTCCTCTTTCTCAGAGTACATCAATGTTATATTTCTGACTGTAATGTAACAATTTCCTCCTCACTGTATTTACCTCTTCTTTTAAAGGAACCTTTAGCAGCACCAGTAAGAAAAGGGCCACCACTCAGGAAATACAAGGTGGGGGTTTAGTATCACATTTTCCTTCATGAAAGTTGTGAAAAAAATAAATCTAAAAGCCCCATGCATTTTGCCAGTTCAAAGTACAATTTGTATGCCCCTGTAACGTATTTCCTTTAATATAAATGTCTGAGATGCATGATGGTGGGACCAAGTCATCCAATTACTTTGCCAACATCAGAGGTAGTAATGGGCAAAACAGGAACACTTTAATCACTGTTGGGAGAACAGTGCTGTGTGTGTGTGTCTGAGTGTGTCTTTGTATGTGGAGCCTCCACTGTTTCTTTATACATTGTGCTATTGTAACTGGGACACCGATATAACGCCACTGCAGAATCAATTTGAAAGAACGAAGAAGTAATGACAGCGGCGCTTCATAACTAAGAGAGGCTGTGGTAGAATTGGTTGTCCCTCAAGGGTAAAGTCAGAGGTTCAATCCCCAGCTCCTGCATTCACATGCTGAAGTGTCCTTAGGCACTGAACCCCAAATTGCTCCTGCTGCGATGTCAGCAGCATGGGATTCTTAATACTGATGGACACTTTACATAGCAGTCTCTGCCATCGCTGTGTAAATGGGTGAATGTGACATGAGGTGTAAATAGTGCTTTGCCAGGCTTTCTTGTTGCTTGTGTGTTTTGAATCACTTTCTCTCCCATCCAGACTCTTCCTCCAATTTGTGCCAGGACTAGTTATGAAACAGTGGGCACTATATGTACCAAGATAACAAGAGCTGACCGACGGGCACAGCGAGAAAAAGCCAAAGTATTGACGTGCCCTGAACCCCCTCAACCTGCTCTGCTGCATCTGGGCATTACAGCACACTCACATGGACTTCTGGACTACATCACACACTTCCCTGATCAGTTCAATGAGCACTATAGGTAGACTTCTTCTTACATCACTCGTTTAGAATCAAAGATAGAGTAATCTCATGCAAATTACAATTTACAAATGTGTATACAGAATTGTTCAGGAAATAGGTTTTGACTCTGAATCATACAGGTGTCTGATGTACAGTATGTTCTACCTTCAAGGTCAGATTTATGTCAGTATTTCTGTTCAGTAGCAAAAAAGCATGTGCTTTCTTCCTCAGATGCCATCAGTTGATCATGCCCCTGACACCTGAAACAACTAGTTCAAGCACATCTCCTCCTTCACATGGCCCTGACAGGGACATCCTAATGCAAGTACTCAACTCTGTGCTCAGGTAATACTAAATACTGTCACCCATATCCATGCTTTAGACACTTTATTCATTGGTCCACACTGAACTGGAGTGAACATCTATATTTTAAAGAATATTTAAGGAGATATATATATTTTTAGAGCCAGAAAGTATTCATCCACATGTATGTACTGATCTCCTCAACAGGGACATCCTTGATGATTCAGCCTTCACAGAGTCTCTGATAACCATGGTGTCACAGCCCATTACATACCCACTTCAAGAAACTAGTCACTCCTCCAAATCCTTATTACCAGCCTCCCTTCCAGCACCGCTTCCTCCCTCATCTACATCTCACACTACACCCAAACCTCAGGTTTTGAGTGGGACAATGGCATTGCAAAGGGGGCAACACAACCTTGTGGACAGTCAGGAGACTGCAGGTGGAGGTTTCATAGAAAGGCCTCAAACAGATAACACACAGCAAACAATACATGTGCGTGCTGACTTTAGTGAAGATGTTCTGCTGAACACCCTCCAGAACCTGATGATGGAAGCTGTCAGAGGAGAGCTGGTCCTTACAGCACATCCCCGCACAGCTACCCTGCCACCAGTTTCTCTCAGGTGAAGACAGATACATATAATACACACAAACTGTAGCTCTGGATGTTACCTATATTTAAAGCATTTATCAGATAATTAATAAAACACTAATTGCAAAATGTTTTTGTTTTTCATTAGAAACACAATGACTTCAACAGCAAAGGCTGAAGAGGAGAGAGAAAACAGAAAGGAACCAGCAGGAGCATCGCCTGACCCAAGCTCTCAGTGTTTTCTGTTTCTTGAAAATAATCCTCGAGTATAATATGAAATAATTGATTGTACATCCTACCGCATCAAATAAAACATCATCTTGTCAAATTAATTAACTCTAATTGATTTTACAAACCCCCAAAAATGAGGCACAACAGGGCAGAAGTCTGTGGCACTCAATATGTGCATGGTGTACTTTATTTCTTAAATGAATCATAAATAATGACAGACAATTATCATGGTCATTAACAATAAATAAATAAATCACAGTTGAAAACATTGCTAAACTCATTTTGAAGTTCCTGGAATCAAAGAGTGCAACTATGGCCTAAAAAGTAGCGATACTGTTCTCAGGTCATCGGGCTAAATGTCAAATAAATGTAACACCTAAAGCTGATGAAGCAGCATTTCTGCTGTGACGTCTTCCCTTCTTTAGTCATATTAAAAATCAATAGGATTTTATTCGTTTTCAAGAAAAAATAACTCATCCTGACTGATTTGACATTTCAGACATGGTGTATCTTATTCTGGTAAAATGATCCTCTGACATTGTTTTTACTCTGACCCTTAAAAAGGCACTTTGTTTCATAAAATATGCAAAAATAGGGGACCATGGTTACAAACAAAGATGCCTGAAGATCTCAAGCGTATTCACTGTGAATACATTAGGAAGGTTGTTAGATTTGGTGTATGTCAACAGTTAATGTCCTTGATGGGTCATTGGGATTGGTGACTGAACTTGAAGATGGTTGGAAAGATCTTGTTGTGAAGGTATTTGACTCGTTCCTTACGAGTTCCCATCCGCTCGAAATCGAAGTAAGGAATCTGTGAGAGAAAAGAAGCAGAAATCTTAGTGGATCTTTTTATTCAACACTAATATTTCTATGACTATGTATGACCAATTGATGAGTAAAACCTTCTAAATGTCAGTTTTAAGAACTTGATTATTTTGGAGCTCACCAAAGGAAACACTTAAAGGATCAAAATGTAACTGACATGTAGTGTTTAAAATGGGTACTGCAGTCCAAATTCAAGAGATTGGAGAGAGCTGTCTCACTCGCCCCCCTCCTCCCTAGAGTCGATGTGCATGCAGATTGCCATGTGGTGGACACTGAAGCTTCAGTGTTTAGCCAGCTCGGCAACAGTCTTGAAACCTTTCTGCGTTCTAACCTCTCTCCATTTTTCAAAAGCATCTTGGATATCTATCCTAGTTTAACTACGTTTCTGGTCGTGGAGTTTATTAGAACAACGCTGAGGCTTTTTAGGTCAGGTGGAATCAGTTATATCTGATCCAGTTTGCTTGCCCGCTTCTATCGCTGCAACCCCTGTTGGTCTGCCGTTTGCCTGGCAAACAGAGGGCGAGGGGCAAAACGGCTATGTTGGGGTGCTGTCTACTTCTCTGGTCAAAACATGAACAAACCATTCAGAAATCCGAATCAAAACTTAGAAGGACATACTGGCTGCTGCACTGTTGACAGAGAAGCCAGCACTTCAACACAGCATGTTTCCTTAATGTATATAATATATTAAGGTTATTTTATGATTTAATTAAGTAAATATCTTACATACTGGACCTTTAAATATTAACACAAGTATGTAAGAAACTGTTGATCAGCATTGGATGAAAGATGTGGAACTGAAATATAACTACTTTTTACAAACATGAACATGCTTACAACTCGTCTGACAAATGTCCTTAAACCTACCTGCACCACCTCATAGCCCATCCTGCAGAGGTGTCTCCTTTTAGTGGCTTCCTTGCCCAGCAGGTGTTGTGTGTTGCTGCAGAATCGGTTTTGACCATCCAAACACAGTGCCAGCCTACACGCATAAAGACATGACAGAACAGTTTGGGAAAAACAGGGCTAAGTGTCATGCTGCTTATCTACAACTCTGTAGGGGAGGAAGGTTAATTGGCCAGATTTGGTCCAAAATGTTCAAAATTTCAAACTAAAATTCATATGTATTAGTAGTTTGATGTGAAATTCCCTTGCCCATTCTTTTCAGACACAGTTAACATGTGGAGGAAACCCTTACCTTCTGTGAACGTTATCCCACCGAGACGGAGGCAGAATGTATCCATTCTCATCCAGGCAAATTTCCACATCTAGAGAGAAAGGTGAAACAAAAACAGTGTGTACAGCAGGAGAAGATTCCTTTTCCAATACGAAGAAGAGATACACATAAAATGTATCTCAGCAGGCTATGTGTGTCATTCTTAAAAAAAAGTATCCGAGGTCCATGTAGTGTCTTTACCTTTGTATGAGCAGTGCATTAAATTTGTATTTTCTCCCTTTTGATCATCAATTTATGACTATTTCTATGCATGCTGCTTACCTACAGTGTAACCACTGGGAGTTAAGATTCTGGAAGAATATAACTTCCCCCCCAGCAGCAGTATAAGCGGCCCTTTGATCTGTCTGTAAAAGAGACTCTCCACAGGTGTCTCAAAGGCCCAGTCCTCAGAGGAGAACTTCTTCACATGGAGGGAGTAAGGCAGTCTGGGGCCCTGATGAATAAGACATACAGATTTGTTTACTTGAACAGATTTAGTATGCTCATTGAACAACTGGGTTTTCATTTTCAAAAACTCAAGGAGGAGTGTGTTATTCTCACCCAGTAGTGAGTGCACTCTAATGAGGTGGCGAGGTGAAGCTGTGTCAGTTGTCCAAGTGTATTCTTGTCCAGCATCTCCTCCTGTGCTGTAAGACAGAAAGGGACAGCTTACATCACATGCATTCCATAACATACACAAATATTACATAGGGACTACTGTTATATATCGGAGTGTTGGCCGACATGACTGAGCATAAACTCTGTTCTATATGTACCATTATACAATGGTCCAGGTGAATACTCGATTCTGATTGGCCGAAGGAAGGCACGCGGGTGTCCATAAACTTTTGATATCTGGACACCAATGGAAGTAGTTCCACTTAAAAAGGAAATAATCTTCAGAAAGGGTAAAGGGGAGATAATGGATTTGAAGTGTCTAAAAATGGAAACTCTGGTTGGTGTTTTTTGTTTCGGATTTTGAAAATTTCATAAAAAAAAAAAAAAAAAAACAGAATTGAAAAAGACCAAGTTCTTTGAGGTTTCTGTTGCGTCTTTCATCACTAGAAGTACACTGATTTACACAAGTTCCAAATTAATGCGCTGCAGACGGTATCTAAAATGAGTAACCATAGCAACGGGGAGGCCGACAAATTCTCCGTGTAAGATTTATTGCAACAAATTAACAAACTATATCCTAAACCTATATCTTTTAAGCTCTCCTGGCAAATCAAAAGTGAATGTCTTATCCAAACACTGTCTGAGTGTGTTCTTCCGGTGCATCATCCTCTGAGCACCACAAGATGACGCTCGTAACACAAAAGCTGTGCATTTTGTTTGATTCAGCAAAGCGCTCACCTACAACCTGATACAAGTATTCTGACATTAATGCCACATTAAAGATGTTATTTTTACTTTTTATATGGGAGGTTTGAGAATGTCCCACTATATCACCAAAAACAGATAATTTGAAACTCAGTAGAATTTAAAAACGTGCATCCTTGATTTACTAACAAGCAGTAAAGGACATGGCCAGCCTGGCACTACTGGACATAAATACACGTGTGCATCATTTTTCAAATCTTCCTTTAAACAGGAAATAATGGAACACCTGATAAAATTGAGAGAGTGACACTGCCGTACACACACCTTGCAGTCTTTGTAGGAAGAACGGGCTGAAGATCTTGGACATGTAGTTGAGCGGGAAGCGCTCCAGGTGGATGCAGGCGTGCAAAACTTCAATCAGGGAGCGAGGCTGGAACTGGGAAAACCTGGTCGACAAAATGCTCTCCAGCTTCTTAAACATTTGACTGGAGCACTGAGAGAGAAAGGGAAAACACAAGTTGGAGAAAACATTACTTTCATGTCATGCTGCTTCACAAATAATAGAGTACATTATCAATTGAGTACAGCATGTCTAGCAAGTGTGAAAAAAGGATCACCCCTCAATAATGTCAAATGCTACTTAGCTCTTACCTTGAGTTTCTAATTGTCATGTTATGTGAATATAGAGGATTGGAACATTATGAAGAGCCCTCACCTGTGGCAGATAGTTGAGTCTCCCCATGGCAACAACCTGCTTGGCTATCTGCAGGGTGCTGTGCTGCTCAGCTTGGCAAACAAAGTTCTCCGCCACAGCCTCAAAGATGGGCTCGGAGCGGCACCTCATCTGCATGCAGTACTCCATGACGGTGCTGAGCAGCTCCGGATCACACTTTCCCAGCCTGTCTGACACGGAGCAGCACAGAAGTTCTGAGTTAACTAAAAAAAATAAATACTCACATGGCTAAACTGTGAAACACAATCAAACAGCACAAACGCCCCTGTTGTTTAGAACAGGCACCGCGAAGAGAAAAGCAAGGGATAAGTCTGAAAGGATCCCTGTGAATACGAACGCATTCCAACCTGGTAGGTCTTTCTCCATCGCAGCAAGGAGCTTAGCATCATGTTGTCCAAAGATCATGAGCGCAGAGAGAACTTTGATAACTTCTTCGTCGCTAAAAGCTTGAAAGACCTGAGATGCTCTGTGACACAGCCTCAACACCAGAGTAATGGCCTGTGAAACAAACATCAGCAATTACACATTATAAAAACAGCCTACATGTACCACTATATTTTTTTTTGTTTGTGTCACTTTCATCAAAATCAAAGAAGAGGCCATGCTTTACTCGCCTGTCTGTGCTGCAACTTCAGCAGGGACTGCAGTATCATGCTGACGTGCGTTGCTTTCAGCCAGTGGACCATCCTCTGTGTGTGTCTGTTCAGAGTGGACAGCATGAACATGTGGTGCGGGCTGGACGGGTCGTAGCACCGAGCGAGCAGAGAGTACACTCTGACAGCCTCGCCGGCAGTGACGACACTCTCTTCCACAGCAACCCCGACGGAGTCCAGGACCTCCGTGAGCGCGGCTGACTTGTGGCCCTCCAGGGAGTAGGACGCCTCACCCAGGTGGCAGAGCTGAGCCACCCCGAGGTCCCTGCGTGAGAGGAGCTGCAGGCACTCGTTTATCAGCCTGAGAACCAGAGGGCTGTCGGCTTTTAAGTCAAATTCAACACATGCCCCAAGCAGAGTAGCCAGTCCCTCTGCCCGGTCATTGCTGGGGAGATCTGCCAGCCTGGAGCAGAGTTCAGGGATCCCATCCCCTTCAAACAGAGCCTGCATATTGACACGTGCAGCTGCGTTGCTTTGAGGTTTTGAGTATGGGCTGTATGGAGAGAGGTGCGGGGCTGGTCGTGCAGCTGGCCGTGCAGCTGGTTTTGGCACGCGTCTACCCAGCTGGTGCACGGTGAGTTCGTCTTCTCTTTTCCACGGTGACGGCACCAAGGTGGATGGAGGTGCGGCGCTCACCTGCTGGACAACTGCTGTGTTTACGCGCGCGCTGTGGAAACTGCGAACTGGGGTTACGCACAAGTGCGCTACAGTTTTGCTTGCAGTGTCCACATTGGAGCATCTGTCTGAGTGAGTGCAAAGAAAAGGAGCACGAGTAAGAGGGAAACAAGCGGAGGTGTGCTGACAAGCCGCTCTGACGGACGATGAGAAACAAGCAATGGACTTCATTGCTGTCTCGGTGGTGTTACAGCTCCTTCCTGCCACAGACAAACCACAAAGACATGAAAATTCACGGTCAGGGTATTTGTACTTTTTTTTTTTTTTTTTTTGCACACACTGCGTCATTATGGGGGGCTCAGTTAACAAGGTACAGAGAAAGGGAACAGTACGTTACGAGACTTCAACATAGAAGACAGTAACACAAGAAACTTAAAATCCATCCCTACGTGGTTTTCCATTACACTTTGGAGAAACCTCACACTTCAAACTGTCTAAAGAAATCTAGACGACTTACCTTCAATGAGACAGAAACACTATGAAGAGGGGCTGCGACATGTAACAGAGGTGGCCTTCAGCGTTTGGTAACGACTTGTGTAAGATTACATGTGTTTACATGTGCCGCCCCACTGTGGTCACATGTGGTCACAACACACAACGTCAACTTCTTCTTCTTCTTCTTTGGAGTTTTATGGCACCCTAAAAGTTGCATTACCGCCACCTACTGTATTCTTTTTTTTAGTTCACTATTCCAACAGTGCGCATATGTCCAGTGTCCACCCACTTTGATCCATCTATGTCATTGTCCGCTTTGCAGCATCCAATATCTTCTTGATTTTTTATGACTTGCTTTGTATTTCCGATGCACAGTTTACTACCATAGATATAAATGCAAGAAATCGGAAGTGCAGTGTGATGCTACATAATTATCCTCAAATGGTATCGTTAGTAAAAAGCACTTAATCGTTAATATCTTAACACTAAGGGCGAAATTATTCTAAAGAAAAAATAACTTGATTTTAAATAGCCCTATATAATAAGGCATAGGTACATTAGGCCTCCCAAAACTGTCAGTTTCTTCTTGTTTTTGTTCATTTAAATTAAAGCCAGTTGGAGACCAGTATCCATAGGGTCATGAAATTAGTTTATTGAGCTGAAATATCTCAAAAATATCTCAATTTTTTTTTTGTAAAATCCAATTTTAACTGTTCAGATTTTCATTGACACAATAAATGTAATTAAAAGGTGCCATGTTCAATAATATTGTTATTATATTATTAATAGATGTTATTCCTCTGAAAGTGTATCAGGAGAATTTTGATTTTTTTTTTAACTTCCTCTTCCTCTTCCCCATGATATTGTAGGAAGTGTTTTGCCATTTTCCCCACAAGATGGTGCTATATACAAACAAACTGACTTGCCACACATTGAAAATTTCCTCCACTCACAGCTAGATCTAATCCTGTCCACATTTCCTTAGTAAACAGGCAGTAAGTGGGAATATGTCAGTAACTCTAGCACCTGAGTCAGAAAGATCTCCATCTGTTAAAGATAGATTTGATTTTATTCTTATTATTTTATAAAGTAAGACTTTTCAACATACTCAGCTTTGATATTATCAGTTCTTTTCAAAATAATGCTTTTGCTGTGCTTGCACAACATGTTTAGCTTGGAAATCTTTGCACATTCGCTTTAAATGCATGAAGCTCCTCTTTCACCGTCACATTTAGTGTTATTATGTGCCGCAATCTTCATGAAATCAAACTCCTTGTTTTTCTTCAGAGAGATTCCTGAAAAATGAAAAAAAAAAAAGAAAAAGGAATTTGTCTTATAACGTGAATTCTAAATTTGGAGTCTGGGGTCAGAACCTGACTGTGCTTCTGTTAGAAGTGTGTCTGTGTGGGCATCTGTGTGGCCAATGAGACACAGAGCAGCTTATGAAAGCTGATCCTCAAGTCATCTGCACCCCATATCTTCAAGACAATCTGTGTGTGTGTGTGTGTGTGTGTGTGTGTGTGTGTGTGTGTGTGTGTGTGTGTGTGTGTGTGTGTGTGTGTGTGTGTGTGTGTGTGTGTGTGTGTCTCTCTGTGTGTGTGTGTGTGTGTGTGTGTGTGTGTGTGTGTGTGTTACCCATCTGGCTGGTTACCTCTCTATCTCTTTGCAGCACCACAAGCCCTCTGGATACGAGCTGGACAAAGAAGAAAGAGTCAAAGACCTGGAGCTTTAAACTAGTGAGCCGGGCAGACTAGATAAGATCTGTTATAATAAAGTTACTGCTCTGCCGGTAATGCTGATGAATCACACCGAATAGTCATTTGAGCTGTGTGTCCCGCAGTGTGTTGTGAGAGAGAAGGGGGAGAGAGACTAAAAATGAGTCAACGTGAATACGAAACAAAAAGCAGCATCGCTTGTTTAACCAAAAACATGTTTACAAGTAAAGAATACCTTTCTGAAGTTAAATGGACCCAGTCAGTCATTGTGAATATAAAAAAAAGTCTCATAACCTAATGGTTATACAAGCTTGCTGGAATAGAATAAGTTTTGATTAAAAACACTGGAGATAAGGTTAAATATATTTAATGATGTAAAGATTTCCCTCTGCTGATGAGAAAATATGTCAAAAGTGTTGGATTCTTTTACAAATCAATGAAAAACACAGCTATCGAGGAACACACAAACACACAGTGCATGGGAACAACATCACACCCCACTTTTGCAAAATCTAATCTAATAATCAAAAGTTCACTGGTGATGTTATCATTACTCACAAATAGATGTGACGCATTTGGAGAACATGCCTCCCCCGTCCCCGTCCTGTTTAAATTATATCTGCAATTGGATTAAGAATAACAAAGTCCAAATGATTAACTTGATAGGGAAATTAGGAAAGTGGGGTTGTTTATCACATCCAGGCTCATGCGTGTGCTGAAACTCCAAAGACTTTAAAATTGCATCAAGACACCAGTGGTCAATGTAACGCTTCAGTCAAGCACCTGAAGATGAGCTGAGTGTCACGAATCCATCTGTGGATGTAAATTGTCTCACCACTGTGATTGTGTACAAAACAAACAAAAGGTCGATGCCAATTTAAAAACATTGCTATATTCTGCTATTTGACCACAGACATTCCACAGGGCAATTTTAATCTCAATAGTCACCGTTAACTCTATCAGTTTAAAAATAGGAAGAAATGTCTGGCTTTATAGCATGTCTCGTCTTTGTTATAACAAGGATTTCTTTTTACGTTTTTCACCCTCTTTCAAGCAATAAAATAATCCTCTAAAAAATTCATAAGAACTGCAAATACAAATAAGGTACCGCAGAAGGATAAGCTAACAGGAAACACTAGACATCCCTCTGGTAATCGAAGTGATAGACTACATGTTATCCTTAAAGTTTAAGGGCCTGTGTTCATTGATGGTGCTCTTTGTGCTAGCAGCGCCCATTTCAATACAAAGCTAATGTAGTTCAGCGTTTTCCATGCTCAGCATCCCAAGAATAAAAACGCCCTCAGATTCAGCTGTTCTTTTTTTTTTTTTTTTTTTTTTTTTTTTGCTGCAGTCACAGAGTTACCAGTGGAATATATATTTTTTTCATTTTTAACCCCACCACCCTTGTCGGTGTCACTTCTCCCTCCCCAACCAATCGAAATCAAGACAAAGCTACAAATGGTGGAGGAGAAACTTATGTGACTCATCTTTTCAAAGATACAATATCTAGCGCTGCTCCTAAAGCCGAGAATATTTTGAGGATATTTCCTTGAATAAAAAGCAAATACTAAGCATACAGAGCTTTTGAAAACAAACCGAAAGATCACTACCCAGAAAGGTGGAAGTTAACTTTCGTAACCTCGCAACAATAAGCGCCAGAGGGAAGCACTCTGAAACTGAGGTTGTGAGCGCTGAAAGCACTGTCAGTGTACACAGGCCCTAACTCTTTATCATCGCTTGTCTGTACAGTTAAAAAGTATTCTTTCAGTAAACAGGATAACTGGTCAGTTCATGCAGGTTGTTATGATCCAAATAATGTGGGTCCAATTATAACCGGGTCACTGGGCCAACGCTGGACCAGCCCTATGACAGAGAAAAAGCAGGATAGAGCTGAGTCACACCAAATTATGTCGCTATTTTGACAGATTGCAGTTGTTTTCAGTGAGAGGCAGGTCCATGGAAGAAGGATTTACTTTCATTACTTGCTGTAACAAGACAATCGTTTTGCATAACCTCAATTCCTTCTTCTCCGAAAATACACTTTCTGCTTCTGGACATGTAAAATCATGTGGCGACGTGAGGTATCAATATTTTATAATACAACCTCTGTCACACTTTCAGTGTGTGTGTGTGTGTGTGTGTTTGTGTGTGTGCACGCGCGTGTGTGTGTCTGTGTGTGTGTGTGTGTGTGTGTGTGCCAGTTATGGAGGAATTTCATGAACATGCCTTTCTCCTGGGGATTCCAGGGATGACTGTGGTTTGTTTTAAAAACGCCAAGGCTGTCATGTGTTTCTGATTTGGTTCTGATTCAAGTTGTCACATAAAATATTAGCTCCGTTGGGATTTCAAATCAATTTCCAAATCAGAAGCGCTCAGGGAATGCGTTTTGTGGACTCTGCAGTGCGGGCGAGGCATTTTTCTGTGGAAACAAAAGGGCACACGTGTGGCACAGAGAGAGAGACAGAAAGGGAAAAGAGAAGGAGGGCGAAAGGGAATCACATCCAGAGATAGGTGGTGCATTCTGGCAGACAGTAGGAATCCATTTCACGCCCAGATGAAAGCAGTGTGATAGGGGGAATGTGTGTGTTAGCTTGTGTATGATAGGTGTGGCAGGACAGGGGTTAGGCCTGTTAGCTTTTCCTGGGTGGAGGAGGGAGGGAGGGAACACTTCATAACCCAGACTAATGCTCTTTCAGTTCAATCAGTGACAGATCAGATTAAGTTATTGCAACTGATTGTTTATGGAACTTTTTTTTTTCTGTACAATTATAATCCATCACAGTTTGACAAAGTATACAGTATTTCATAAAGATACATGGTGACACTGTGACTTGTCTGATATGCTAGTGTACAGTTTAAGTGTAATCATTGCTTTTTATGATAAACTTCACCACGGCCTTGTCAAGACTTCCAGCCTGAATCCGTTTCTTTGCATATCCAGATTGTAATCGGACAGATTTGAGAAAGTCTAGACCGCTAAAAGCACATGACTGGTGTTTTTCTGAAATAGATCAAAGCCAGATTTGGAGGTTTTTTAACTGAATTACGACCTGATTTATTCACGTGTCTCAGTCTGAACACTCAAACTGGAATTCAAATGTTCTTTTTTTGCCTCCCTTACAATGCAACACTCAGCATCATTAAATCCGGAGTGAGTAACGATGGAATGACTGGGCAAAATGACGGATCATATTTTCATCCGTTTTTCTTTTTTTCTTGTGTGACAGGTGTATCACTTGAGTTTACTCACTATTGTTCTGAGGTCAAGATAATGTATATTTCTCATGCTACTGAATTGTAAAGCTGTCTCATCAGCACACATAGTTGCAGTCGCCTACATCGTTACCACTGTAACCCATGGACATACAAATCTGACTTAACCCTGCTGACACTTCAGATAATGGGGGTGAGGGGGATGATTTCTCACAGATGGACCACATTTAGCTTTGTGATCACAGTCATTCTAACTGATAATGTAAGTGAAATAGTTTGTTTGAATTAAAAATGATGAGATATTTTCTTATCATCCGTCTGTAATGCTACAGTTGTGTCATTGGTCAAAGGATAGTTGTCTGTGAGCTGAATGAATTAAGTCATGTTATGATCAGCATATCAAGGGGGTGTGCCTGACACCGTTATTTACAAATGGAAATCAATGGAAGATTATTCTACAGTGGTTGGGCTTTAAAAAAAAGTCTTTATGGAGATGTATCATGTTTTCTTTTAACTACAAGGTGCGGCTGCTACTTTAGTTTCCACCACAGTTTAAAACAATCCGTTTTCGTAAGTTATTTGAAAATCTTTATTGTATAAGAAACGTTGCTATAGCCGATACTAGCCATCGTTGGCTAACATTAAGTTTTGGTATGTATATTGTCCAGGTTGTTTTTATTATCTCAGTTAAGTTATGCTTCTGTCAGACGTTTTGCATCGTCTGAGTCTGAGGTACAAAACATTTGACAGAAGCTGCAAACTGCAAAAACTGCACAATTTTTGCAGTAAATAAATCTGATTGAAGAATATCAGAAATGTGGCTCAGTGTTTTTCAGGGAGGAGTTGGTGGTGGGTCCTGAGGCTAGACGAGTTTAGAACCACTGGTTTAGACAATCCTTGGCCTTTTAATAGTTTTCTGATTCTACCTTGAGCTAACTGGACACATACAAACTGGTGTTTGTTTGATTGTTAGCTTAAGCATATACTCTGGCCTAGCCTTAACATGCAGACTGGCCTCATTCACGAGAGTAGGACATCTACATCTACCAAAAGACTGAGTAAAATATGGTACACCAACATGGATAACCCTACAAGCCACCTAAGGACAAGGCTGGGTGGGTACCATGTCTGTTAAAAAATGTCATTGCAATCCATGAAACAGTTGTTGAAATATTTCATTCTGGACACGGCTATTCTGTGATATCAAGTTCAGCCTTTGTCATGTCACAAGTAAATCCCTGTTTCTCCCCTGATATTCCTCTTTGTCTGTTACACAAGCTCACATATTGCGTCCCTGTTGTTCTGCAAAATATCCTACAGAACAAAAATGATGTTAGAATTTGAATGTAATGACAGAAAAATGCACTGTTGGCAGCTCCCAGTGAAGCTCCTATATCTATTAGGGCGTTCTCTGCAACACTGAATCAAGTCCCTACGGATGGATTATACATGCTAGAAGGACACGTCACATATCTCCGCTCTGAGCTATGTGATTATGAAGACACAGTCAGGGAATAAACAAGTAGGGGGACTTCATTTGATCACACAGCTGTTTAAGGTCAACATGGCGTCATGGGAAGGGATTGAGGGACGGTAGAGAGACTACAGTTAAACCAGAGAAATCTGGTTGTAGCTCCTGTGTTGGCTAGCGCAGCAGAGACTCAGTGTCTTTGAGCAGGAGACTGAATCCCTTGTACTAGGAGCTGTTGGAGAAACACTAAAGGGACCATAATCATTTCCTAGCCAATTAACAGCAGCTGTGTCTCATTTTGGGGGTAGCAACCTTCAAGGACCCAGCCTAGGAAGGACCCTGCCTTGGTAGCCAGCTTTTGTAGCCTACCACAATGAAATGAAATGGTCTACAGAGAAGACTAGCCCGGTTTACCAGCTGTCCCCGCCCTATGTTTCTTAGCATTGCTGCTGTTGCCTAGAAAACTCAAAAACTTCACCGAAACATGCTAACATCACTAACAACATGTTTACCCCTTAACTACTTTGAGGTTACATTTTAAGTTTCAACTGCCCCCCCCCCTCCTTTTTAATATTAGTTGCGAGATTGAATTGAAACTAAGTTCTTACATTCAAAAGTGAATTCATCCGTGTTAAAAATGAATAATTTCAGATCTTAACTATATTTTGGGCCATGAAGGATGGGTCCTTCATTGTTCGTGGAAAGAAGGACACATCTATTGGTCTAATAGAAGGAAGGACTAACTGACTTTGCCACTCTGTTGTGGTTGGTCTTCTGAAGAATGAAAACCCTAAATTGGAACAAAGCCATAATCACACTTCTTTGTCAAAGAAAACCATACATTGTTTGACTCATTTTGCATTCAAATGAACTCAGGTTATGAATGTAAACCAGAGCAGGGCACTGTTATATATGGTTGGCTTGAATGTGAACTCCCGCACACAGTCTAACTTGCAAACAAACAGTTATTGGCAACGTTTCAGTACTAGACCTTCATCAGGCAAACAGTGGTTTGGAAAGGCCTAGTACCAAAAAGTTGCCAATAAATGTTTGTTTGCAAGTTGCAAGAGTGCGGGAGTTTACCTTTACGTTTTTGATGGAAACATTGCTCTCCTACACACCTGTCTTATGAAATGGATGTGTGAAAGATTTTTCTATTTGATATGCTTGAAAACAAGATAATAATGTTGATAATGATTCAAATAAAAACAGATTCTTTGCCGCACTTGCTTTTTGTACTGATGGTCTTTTTGTTTTTTAAGTTATACTTTTGGGTGATTTTTGCCTTTATTGGATAGGGCAGCTGAAGAGAGACAGGAAATGTTGGGAGGAGAGAGTGGGGCCGCAAAGGGCAAAGGGCCGGATTCAAACCCACAGCCGATGTGACCAGGACTATAGCCTCTGTAGGCTGCATAGGGCGTGCGTCATAACGGCTATCTGTTGCCACCGACTAGTTTTTTCTTGTGTTAAATATCAAGCACACTGCTCTCTTACTTTAAAGCACATTCACATTCAGCTTATAAGAGCAATGCGTTCTGCTTTCAGTAGTAGAGTGGCTACAATGCACCAAGTATTCAAAGAGTGAAGCTAACAGTTTGAACAACATACATAATGTACATATGAATCTACTGTATGTGGGCTGATAGCCATCTGGTCAGGGGCTGAGCAGCGTCTCCACCCAGCAGGCAACCAAAGCTGTGAGCCAAGACCCCAGGCCCAACACCCTGCCGGACTTTGAAATCAGATCTTTATTGTCCATAAAGCCTCAGCCAAGTATGAAGAATCAGCCCTCCCTAACAAAACACACTCAGAGAGGGACAAGGCCAGAAAGAAAATTGGTGGTGAGTGAGAAACAGACAGAAATTTGGAGATGAATTAGGCACAAAAGAGGGACGAATGTGTGAGAAATAAAGCAGGCAGTGCAAAGCATAGAACAATGGTGATGTGCTCACAACTGTGCCACAGTTATTTATAGGTCGCAGAGAGATAACTCAATTTCCATAACTTTCTAATTTTGTTTTTGTTGATCCCAGGTCATATATCAATACAGCACTCTCCGAGGAGTAAGGCTTTAACAGTATGTTCATATCCAGCCACTGCATTCTAATGTACACCTTGTTTGAGACCTCATACCAAGTTGGTCACATGCATGATGTAATAGGTCAACACAATAATGTTGTTTGAAACAGAGGAAACGAAAGTAGGTCTTTGTTTAAATTTTGAGGAGGAAAAAGTACCTCATTGTTTCTAAGGCGAGATCTACAGGAGCATGGACACCTTGAGGAATAGCAGACACTGCAAACACTACTTCTCTGGAGGCGAGACAACAAAAGGGTAGATTCAGAGAGCCCCGATCAGATGAGAAACAGAGGCTGATTTTCCTGAGGGCCCGAGCTGTAATTAATGAATTATGAGAGAAGAAAAATAAAAAAGTCTGTTCATATGACACCAAACCTGCACAGACAAATCAATGAACTACTGGTTACAAGATGCAGAAAGTATCACTTTTGGTTGAAGACTTTGTCTTAAGCCAAAACATGTGGTAAGCTGTACAAATATGTTGAATGAATTTATAATCATCTTGTTAATGGAACCAAACATATTTAACATTATTTAATCCACATATTTAACATTGTCATTAAGTCATCTTCCTTCACAGCCTGCAAAGGCCTAAAATAACTAGGAATAACACAGGGATAGTTCCCTTTACATTGAAAAACATCTTAGAGGTAAAATAAATAAACTCAATCTACAGTACAGACTGTGGCTCGGAGTTAGAGTTGGTCGTCTCTCAAACAGAAGGTCAGGGGTTCGATCCCCAGCTCCTGCAGCCACATGTCTGATCTGTCCTTGGGTAAGACACTTTACCTTTACCTACACATTTCACTTGATGGCAGCTTGTGACTGTGTATGAATGTGATTAGTTAATGCTGGTGGAAACTTTACAAAGCAGCCTCTGTCATCAGTGTTGGTGTGAATGAGTTTTTTATACAGAGAATGCTGTCTGATAAACCTATCTGATATGGGGCTGGATATTGGAGTTTTAAAAAAGAATAGAGGTATTTTTGGGTTGTATGAGGTTGACTTATATAGTAATAGTATGTTTATAAGGGACAGCAAATGCCAAACAGCTCGGCCCCTTTATTGAGAAACAGGTCGGAGTGCAACCACAGGAGCTATGCTACAGGTTCTATGACTGCAGACATGGCAGTTTGTACCACACAATTTATTAAATATTAATGGAGAGCAACTGAAGAAACAGTGACGATGTAATTGTACAGTATGTTTAGAGTGTCTTTCAGTGCTTTACTTTACCGTCAGCAATCCACTTTTTTTTTTAGCATTACTTCAGCGCATCACATACTTGTTCCCATGCCTGTAGTGCACTGATCAGCTGATTAGGTCTGTGGGCTTTGAAAGAGGCATCCAAACTTTAAAATGAGCAAATGAATGCTTTTTGTAACGACTAAAACATGCCGCTAACTGTAACTATTGGATAGGACAGTGGATAGAGTATGAAACCAGGAACATAGAGTGGGGAATTATATGAAGGAAATGAGACACAGGCTGACTCAAACCCGGGTTGCCCACTTGGAGGACTATAGCCTCTGTTAATGGGGCACGCGTAACCGCTTGGCCATCTACGCTCCATGTTGAAGGTTTTGTAAACTGTGATCCTGGAGGGCTTCTTCTGGGACTTGGTAAAAAACAATTACTTCAGGACCTTTCTGGATCAGAGGATCCCAGAGGCCGCACTGAACACTGGTGGTTTACGGACCTCCTTTAAATTTTCCTGCATGAAATTGGAAAACCAGAGAAGCTGAATGGAATTATGTCCTTCAAGTCCATTTTTTTTGGCGTGCACTGTACTTCAAAGTGCATGTAGACACAACCCAAGGTCCAGACGATATGTTTACCTTACTATTCATACCGTACTATTCAACATAACGGCCATTGCATTCTGCCTCTTTTGCAGTCCGCCATGACTATTGTCCTGCATAAGGGCTTGCCTACTTAACTTTAAGTAAAACAAAAATGCTTTCATCGTATCTACTTTTGAAAAAGTTCATGTCGAAACCTTATATCCAGGACCTTTCATTGTGAAGATAGGTTAGAGGTCGCTTGAGTTTAGGCATGTTACAGAAGGGATTAACTGCCATGGTTGTGATTTGCGCATTAGTGAGTGTACCCAAGGCCCTTATGAAAGACAGTCAGTGGTACTTGACTGGGTGGGTTGCCTTGTGTTACACTTGTGATTGATTGCATCACTGCAGTGGAACGAAGTCGGGTGTCAGGGCTTTTATGGGCGACTACAGTACTGTGGTGTTGGATTTCAATGGATATGCCCTTGGCCAGATAGGCGATATACTACCAGTCCCTTTACACACACACTGACTCACACTAACACACCACACACACACTCACCAACACATACTTTTTTGTTATGAAGATCATGCAAAATAACTTGAAAGTTGGATTCTATTGAGGACACAATGTTCATGCAAAACAGCAGTGATTTCTTTCTATGTGATCTTTTGAATTTAGGTCAGTGAGAGACACCAACAGATACCCACCCAGATGGCTTTAGAACGTGCCAGTCTGTTGGCATGAGCCTTAAAAAAGGTGCTACCACACCTGTGCTGACATCATCTCATTCCATAAGCTCTGATTTCGGGTCCACCATAAACACACTTTATGCTCAGGACTCTGTGTGCGTGTGGGTTTATCCCGTTCCAGTCTCAGCCGGGTCCTTCTAAAACTAATTGCAGTTTCTTTCTCTCTGAGTGACAGCGAGGATTTCTCTTCGCCCGAAGCGACGTCACAGCAAGGTAGAAGAAGAAGAAGAAGAAGAAGAGGAAGAAGAGGAAGAGCGCATTTTTCCTCCCTGTACCATCCAAAGAAAACACATGAGCAGAGTGTGTCACACAGACCGTACCTGCAGCCGGTGCGCACACAAAATACTTCACTCGGCTCATCTTCGCATCATTTCACAGCGTGTAAAGAACTGCCACCATCCATCCATCCAATACATTAGTTGTGCCTTTTATCCTTCTTGCTTTTTGAAAAAATTTCCCATAGAGTGACGAGACTCACGTTTGCTCACAACAGGAGTGTTACATGCGCCTTTTTGCGGTCAGAGGAGCCCTCACTGCTTGGAGCAACTTTTCGTTCCTCCCGGAATCGTTTAGAGAACATGTAATGTGCTGCGACTAATAGAGCAGAAAGACAATGCAGAGGTTAACCACACCTTTGAAAGCGGACATCTCTTCTGTAGCCTCTTGACCAACTTCGTTGCGCATTAAAATGCGCCCGACAGAAGAGGAGTTAGATGATGAACTTTTTGCGCTCTTGTTGACAGACAGTTTCCAGTGAGCTTTTCCCCGGGTGCACCGCCAGAAAACAAGGACCTCCTATGTATTTAAGAAATAATCCAACTCCGAGTCGGCTGAGCTCGTCAGTGCTTTAAACTTTGTTGGTGAGCCTCCTGGAGGATTTGCTACGTTCACCATGACGGTTCGTCTCTCGCGGATCCAGCTGGCCCTGTTCTTTATCCTGCTCTGCCCGGTCAATATCATCGGACTCTGGTGGTAAGTGCCCAGTTATTTACCACGTGTTTTCTGTTTCACCGTCTCGTGACCATGACAGTTTTATTCATTCTCGTTCAGTTAAAGCTTGTTTGATTTATTCGCACAAACGCAAGTCGTCATACTTCTTTTTCTATATTTATCCACAGCACTCAGCACGAGCTTACCCGGCTTTTCACCTAAATACTCGGGATAGCCTGAGAGTCCATTTCATAGACAAATATAATTGTATAAATTCAATACAGTTATAGCAATGTGTTTTAAAATAAACTCACACAATATCTGTAAATATTAAAAAAATGACTAAAATAGCAAAAAAACAAACAAGAAATGATAAACTGTACCTGTTGCTTATTCATTTAAAACTGTTTAAGGGTAGGCTTAATAGTTCACATCCTCTTAAAAAAAATACCCTAAAGGCAAATTCATCTTTGTATTTCACTTAAAACTTTGAAATAGTGACAAATATCGCCATGTCAAAATATTGCTCAATGAAGGTGGGAAATATGGGTCCCAAGGGTGAAGGACAAAGAGACAGAGAAACAGGGTGGTGAAAGAGGTGTCTGCTCCTCATTGCCTGCAGTGATACATGGAGGAGAGAGGAGAGGGAGTTAGGTGGAGGTGGTGTGTATGTGTGTGCTGTGGGGGGTTTGGAGATAGGAATGTCAGGTGGCCCTTTAGGCGCAGTGGATATGTCATCATAAAACAATCCATATAGGCTCAACTCTGCAAGGTGTGTGACAGTCGTACAGACAGACGGAGAGACGGACAGCCCCTGCAGATCTGCTGATAACATATTTTCTATCCATGTGGGTCTCTGTCTTTCTGTCTGTGCTATGTGTCATTAGACAACCTCTTTTTTTTTTCTGGCTCTCTTGTCCGCTCTCTCTCTTACACACACACAGACACACACTCATCCACACACGCACTTCTGCAAAGCGGCAGGGAAGCTTTGAGATTTTTTTTTTTTTTTTTTTTCCCAGGGAATCCTCCCACTGTTCATTCACAGTCAAGGTCAGTGAGTGTTGTAGTGTCACAGAGGCTGTGAAAGTCTTCTCAACTTCCTTGTTTGACTGTCTGGTGATCAAGCAGCTTCAGAGGATGTTGTCTTCCAGCAGCTTTTCCAGAGTTTGAGCGTGCAATCTCTTCATGTGAATACTTGGTAATGACCAATGCAAGGAAACAATTAAACGTTTTGGTCAGTAACTAGTGGAGTGGACATGGAACACAAAAAAAATACCAACTATTTTTTTGTCTAATTTCACATTTGATCGGAGGGACCGCTTCATTTTTTGGAAGCACAGCAGGGACAGTTAGTAGATATGAATAGAAGTCTTCTAATGAGTTGTCTCTTAGTAAGAACCTGTTCATTTTTTCCATGTGTTTCTGCAAAGATTCACATCAAAACTTAAACATCTGAATAGCTAACACTTGCCTAGTCATCTCTCTCTTAGAAAACCAAATGCACACTTGTTCTTTCCTACGTATCCTTGTGTTTAGGTTCTTTTGACTTCACAAGTATTTACTCATTGGGCTTGCCTCAAAAATGCTAACTATTGATCAGACAATCTCTCTGCTGCAATATCATGAAGAAAAAAAATCCATAGACATAAGGGTAAGACATGGCGTGTGTACTTTATTGTTGATACTATAGGTGATCACAGAAAGAGGAAAATAACTTTTTGACAGTGTCTTGGACTCTTACAATGTTTCTCCTAAACCTCAGTTTTTCTGGTCCCCACTAGACACAATACCTGCTTTTTTTGGTAGCTTCTTCTTAAACTGTGGGTGGAGGGATGGAGAAAAAAAAACAAACATAGGTTTGACATGTGAAATTCAGCCACCTTAAAATCGACAAAGACAAGTGACTTTTAGCCAGAGGGGTGCTGGTCTGTTGCTGAACTCTGCTGTGACCCAGCTGTGGCGGGAAAAGAGGGAGAAGCACTGTCCCCCCAGGGGTCAGTCATACACATTTCCTTCAAATACTTTTTCCTGCATTTGGCTAAATGATGTCAACTAAAAGAGAAGTCTTCCAAAAAAGAGAAAGAACATTTTACATGAGGTACATGAGAAACCTTCAAAGTCTGACGAGTAAACTTTGAAAGTTAAACCATCCGTTGAGAAGAATCCAATTGCCAATCCGTTTGGCAAATGAAATATCTGAATCATTTTGTTGGCTACCTCACTTTACTCGGATCAACGTGGAACAGCAGTACAGGTGGTTGTGAACCTTTATCAAAGAGGTCTCTTTCTCTCCTAAAAGTAATAACACCAAAAACGCAGTGTCATGGTAATAATCAATGTTTTCCAGTTGTTTTTTGGCATGCAGAATGTCAGTATGGGCTGTGAGCCGAGCTGTTGCTTGCTCCTTATGCAGAATTTTTACTTATTTATGTTTTTTTTTTTTGTTTTTTTTGAGGGGGGCATTTTCTCTTTATTGGACAGGACAGCTGAAGAGTGACAGGAAATATTGTGAGGTGAGAGTCGGGGATGACATGCAGCAAAAGGCTGAGGTCGAATTCAAACCCACGCCTGATGTGACCAGGACTAAAGCCTCTGTACATGAGCTGCGCTACATAACCGACGCAGAATGTTTTTAGCCTAAGAGTTCTTTAGTGTTCATAATATAAAAGATTTAAACCAAAAGGTGTTTACCCACAGAGATTTCGTCCACTTCCCACATGGACATGGACATTCAAACTGTTAAAGATACTTCCGTCAGGTACAGATACAACCCTAATGAGGGTTTCTGAGCATGCAAGCTGAGGTGCTTCCAACCTCTTTCTCGGCCTCCACAATCCTTTACCCTTAACAAAGTCAAAAATGAGACTGATGTGACTTCAAACATTCAGATATCTATCATGCAACAATGTTTTAATGACTGGTTCGAGAGCCAGGCATGTTAAAAACTGACTAATATGCCTAATACAGGAAAATGCAAGACTATTCCTAATTTGTTGTGTGGTCAATTGCAAAGTAGGAGAGAACCCGCGAAAAGAAAATGAAAAAATAATTGATCTATCATTATTTATGGGGCTGAATGTGTTACAGAGAGACACAAACCTTGGGCTAAGCAGCCCCATGTGTAAGGATGTGTTCCAACTCTGTCATATTCATGTCAGCTTTCAACTGGCAGCACATTCACCAGGACTCAGGACATTCATTTTAAAATAAAGCTTTGCTGGATTAAGGGAATCAACACTAAGAAATCTGCTACTTCCTTTTTATCCCCACTGACATTCGTTGTCATCTTCTTTCACTCCCTCACTTCTTTACTGGCTCACTTACACACTGACTCATGGAGACACACAAGGGCACACATTGACGCACAGATTCACATGCTCATACACACACTGTGGTGGAGTGTGTGTTGCGGCTAGGGTGAAGCCACACCTGCGGATAGCTCTGCAGTCTTCCAGGACAATGATGCTCTCTGTTGAAAGCTGCTGGACATACCATCATACGCCTCTCTTTCTTTGTCTCATGCTCGCTCCTCTTCGATTTCTCTATCTCTCATTGAAGCCAAGCTCGAAGCCATAGCCATACTCGCCTGTTGAAGGAGAATACTTATCTCATAGATAGGCTGTCGTTGAAGGAAAAGAGAGAGCTGCAGTGATAGACAGAGTGAAAGAGACGAAATGCGGTGAGATAAATGTCCTTTCAAAGCCTCTGCTGATTAGAGCACTTTAATCATTTGGCCTGGGACCACAGAGCACAGCTCAGAGACTCGGGGAGGAATGCCTTTGCTCTCTTATTCTGCTTTTGACTGCACTGCTTAGGAGGGCCTACTTTGTTCAATGTGTGTGTGTGTGTGTGTGTGTGTGTGTGTGTGTGTGTGTGTGCGTATATGTGTGTGTAATCGTGTGTTAGTGATTGTCAAGGCCCCAGTTTGGTGGGCAGCTGCCTCTGAATTTACCACCAGACTACAGGTGTACACACATTTTGTCTGTGTGTGTGTGTGTGTGTGTGTGTGTGTTAGCTTTCTCGTTTGTGTGTTAATGTGTACGTCAGTCCAAATACATCTCTGATCCTGGTTAATCTGTTTAACATACACTCAGAGATGTACGAATGCACTCACTCAGTCTTACAGTTATGGGAATTTACCCACCATCTGTGCAGTCAAACCACCATCATCAGCAGAGGAGAGTTTCATTGTAACAGATCTTATCTTGTCCACTCCGCTGCTGCTCTGGAAAGCTAGATTAGTAATCAGGACCAGGGAGATGGGTACAGATAAAGATTGAATGACGATGTGGGTTTGGCATCAGGTAGTGAACTGAATTAAACATGCGTGTGTGTTTGCATGTCTGTGTCTGCACTTTTGTGCATTCATGCTTTTTTGTACTTTTTCAGGGATTCATTCAAGATGGTTTAAGTGTCAGAAATATACAGTGCAGAAGTAACAATTGTTCCAAGAAATGCCAAAATGTCTTTAACTTGATAAAGAGGGTGCATAATAGTTTTCACGGTTTTGCGAAAATTCAGTAAAAAATGTAAATGAAAGCTAATGTAGCCTTAGCGTAGCTTGTAATGCATCAGTTGCTGTTAGCATTGAGTCATTTTTTGTTTTTTGCTCTGCTCGTAGCTGTGTTTCCTGTAAAAATAAAAAGGCAAGACAAATTAACGAATGTTTAAAGGGCTGTATTCACAAAGCCTTCTAAGTACTAAGAGTTGCTCCAAGTGACAAAATTCTAAGAATATTCTTAGAATCAGGACATTTTCTAAGAATTTTCCCTCAAAGTTTAGACTAGATAAAAGATAAAGATAAAAGTTATTCACAACGTGTCTTAACCCTTAAGAGAGCTCCTAAGGTTTAAAACTGTTAGGAATAGTGAGGAGGACTTTTAACTGAGGAGGAAATGGAGAAATGTAGCTCCAAAAACTACATGAAGAATATCATTTTTGACTAATATTGGGCCCAACAGACTAAAAGATTTGAGATTTCATCATGGTTGCATGGTTTCATCATCATGACTTTTTCCAGTACAAAGTGGGACATGCATGTTGCGATTCACTACATGTGGTGACCTCCACAGGTGCATCCAATCAATAATTAAGTCTCTTCACTAATTACGATTCTATGATTGACTTTACTTTTTTTGGATTAACCAATCACAGCTTCTGAAAAAATGTGTCAACCTCACCTCCTCACAAAGATAAAGGTTTCTGTCTCTTCATTGGTCAGAGTTGCTCTGAGAATGTTCCTAAATCACTTCTAGGCTAAAACTCCTTGCAAGGAATTTTTAAGCTAAGTTAGGAGCTCTCTGAGAGGATTCTCAGAATGTTTGTGAATACAGGCCCAGTGATATAAGTCCAGCACATCCATCCGCCCGCCAGGTCAGCTACCTTTCACCCCAGTAAGTTTTATTTTAGTGAACTTGTAATTATAGCCTCATGTTCAAATTTAAAAACATCTTCATTACAGAGAAATACAAAAGTGTCATAATTACTCATAATAAGCCAAATACATTTTTTAAAAATACCTGTGTAAAGTGAGCTGCCTCTAGATGACAACTCAAAAGGCAATTAAAGTAATACTTCTCAGTCTCCTAACAACTAGCATGAAACTAACATAACACCATTCAAAAAAAAGGATGGACAGTGTTGGAAAAAAACTAACAACTGGACACACGTCTTCGGCACAGTTTACAGAGCATATTACTCTTTTTTTGTCGCACTGTAAATAGCCAAAATATCCCCTAACTCCTGCGTCAAGTGACCTTTCTTGTCGACGATGTTTTCTCCCTGCTTCATGATATCAGTATTATCAATACTGATATTTCGCTCTTTCCGGCTGTTCTCCATTCTGCTCCAAATGCCTGTAAGCCTGCCTACCCATATCCCTGCGACGTGATTGGCTGTTTGTCCTCTTTTATCTTCTTCTCTTTAATGTCGGGTGGCAGCTAACATTTAAGGGGCATTTGTACATGGTGTAATTACAAGTTTAAATCTATCAAACTTTCATGAAACATTTGTTATATTTATATTAAGATAATATATGGGATAATTATCGTTCTCATTTTATCGCCCAGGCCCAATCAGGCATACAGATAACTATTGACACTGAGATACCTGCAAGATGTTGAGTTTATTCATTTCTATCTTTGTTCCTCTTTGTATTGCAAATCAGAAAAATCTATTTATTCCCCTTGATACATTTTTCTATTTATTTCTAATAGTCTCTTTATTTTTCCTACACCAATTCCCCGACCATCTATTTCTGTCTCCAGACACCCAGTCTATAGCTTTCTCTCTTTGACCCTTTCTATTTTCCTCTCACACTCCGGCGTCTCAGACTAACTCTTGTCGTGACTGTCTTCATCTCCAGCATACTTGAGGGATTAAGGAGGGATGAAATTCACTCATTCGTGGGCGGAGAGAAAAAAAAAAAAGAAAGGCCCCGTACAGTACAGCACTTTATCTATGGTGCTGTGAGATCCTTAATGAAACCTGAGGTCTCTCTGAGCACCGATGTTTAATCTCTCACATGCACACGTCTGAAAACACACTGAATTCTTATTTCCAATATCATCACTTGGAAATGTTTTGTTACAGGTTGAGATAATATATAGGCTTAATATATTCTTCAAGACATACAAACACTATGAGATAAAGGTGCAGTTCTGGAGCAAACCTGCTGTTGACTTGCCACATGTGGTAAAGCAGCATTGATAGTACTGATGTCATGATTTAGTCATGCTTGTTACTTTTAATGATTTTATCTCTGAATGTGTGTGAGTTACCTGTTCTGTCACCATATCATAAATGACAGGCAGAAGAACAGCAGCACTCTCATAAGAAGGATCTGATTACCGTCTCTGCCTTTGTAGTTCCCTCTCAAAGTGTACTTCTGCTTTATCTCTGTGCATGCCTGCACGGTACAAATGCTGCGGCTTGGATAATTGTACATCAGGGATGAACTATATTGAAAAAAAAAAGTGTCATTGCCGTATATTTTCTATCAGCGACATGAATTGCGATATGAAATGTCACAACCCAGGCTCAGTGAGCTGGACAAACAGGGACACCACACAGTTTTAAAGTTATTTAAGCAATCATTTATTGAAAACTATGAGGCAAAATATCCTAATAAAAGAATATGCAGTCTGTAAATCAGTGGAGGCAAAACAAAGACTTAGAAGCCAGCTTAAATCCCCACGCCCCATGTTGCACGACATCAAATTAAGTGTCTCAGTTTCTTTCTACCTGAAGGCAACCTGAGAGAGATACAAGGCAATATGAGGAGCACTGACACAGTCAGGGGTTGTCACAGAAAAAAATATAGATATTTCTAAAATATGGCCAATTTACATCTGAATCATCTGACTCATGATTTAATTATTTCGAACTTTAAATCTATTTTATCTTAGGCCCGGATATGAGGTAAAAATGTGATACGCAAAACTGCTTTACGATATTGTGATAATGATATTAAGTGTGATAAATAAGCTAATACTAATGAATTGATAAGCTATGATACACTTTATTGTCAAATTGGACACATCCACATGTAAACAGAAAGGCACATACCAATCCAAAACAACCCAATATATATTGCACATTACCCATATAGCACAGGATCTGCAAAAACACAGCATGAGAGGTACGATAACAAAGGTAAGAGGATATAAAAACATATAGAAACACTATTGCACAACCAACACAGCCTTACGAAACATTATTCAGAATGTGTATTAACTTTAGCTATAGCTGTTTGCAACATGTTTTTTGTTAATCCAAAATTAATCAAAATTTTTTTTTTACAACTTAATCTGATAACTTCATCTGATAGGTTATAGCTTGAGTTTCATCTGACTGCATGAAAACGGTGTAAGAGTGTGTAAAATGTACACATGCTGAGTGAGAAAGCATTTCCTGTTTGCAAAAAATAATTATCTTATTTATTGCAAAAAAATTCAGACCTTTGAGTTTTGTTTATTGCAAAAGCTCATATTGCAATAACGATCAAAATAAGATTTACTGTGCAGACCTATGTGCAGGAATTAAGTCATACATTTGCATATGTCCGTGTAGGTTAATTTAGCAAGTAATCTAAACCTTTATCCTTTTTGTCACAGTGGAGATACAATTTCACATGTTTCATATTTTTTTTCATTGAGGCAACAGTTTAGGCCAAAAAACAGGAGAAAAACACGAGACAGATCTACCAGAAGGAGATGAAAAAGATAAACATGCAAAGCATTTCACCTAAGTCACCATTATGTCTTATATTTCTCAATGAAGTCTACCAGCTGGCAGCTGACGTGCTTAAATCACACAATCTGACGTTCAGTGATTCCTCTTTGCACTTTGTAGACACAGAAACCTTCTAAGTTACCCCAGCTCTGTCCAATTTATGAAAGAGCTCAGCTTTTCTTTGCACCTGCCTCACTTGAAGTATGCCAATGTCCTATTCAACCTGCAGGGATGCACCCTTTTTTTTTTTTTTTTTTTTAACACAGATCTCCAAACAAGGGCAAGAATGCTGCGTGCCTGCAGCCATCCTATTATCCAATTAATGCACCCCATTTTTGGGTATATCACCGACAATGCGCTTTTCCATCTCAGTTCACTCCACTCTCCGATTCAGACCACATTCCCATCCTCCTTTCATCATGCCCTGTTTCTAAACTTACGTTAAATCATCAAGTGGAGATGATCAGTTTTCTACCAAAATTCTGTATCAAAAGGGTTACATCATCCCCCTCCCCCCACGTTTCCTGCAAAAGCGTATTCCAAAGCTCTTCCCAATGTTTTTGTCCTATGTTGTCAGCATCCCCTTACTTGTTGTATGTAGGTTAAGGCCTTTACAATTGACATTAATTAACTTGAATTATATTAATCACATGTTAGAATGTGAGTTTATTGAATTAATATGCTGTATGTTGAAAGACGTTAGTAAGTAAGGAAAGAAGATATTTCTTACACCAAGGTGTGTCTCCAATCTAGATTTAAATATCATAAAAAACAACATGGACTCAGTGAGTTTTGAACGCAACAGGGAGAGACATTTAAAAGAAAGTTGATGCAAACTATGTTCATTAAAGGTGCATCAGTACACAAACTTATTTCAGTGGTGTTGCATCCAATCTCAGTCTAGAAGCAATCTCTCCTTCAACAGTCCACTTAGTTTACTTTGTTTGGTGCAAACAGAGATCGGAGGGAAACTTTTCTCTCGTTGTCAAAGCCCTTTCACTGTCTCTGTCTGTTGCTTCCAGGACTTCATCCAAAAACTTCTCCAGTATATTCACAAGTTTGACAACTCTACACCTCCCATTGTAAAAAAACAAGCTAGCTAAGCTGCTGACAGAGCTTCCCAGTGCTGCCCCATGCACATGCACACGCACAAGAACACACACACAGATGCACAAACAAATTCAAATTCTATTCTGACACATGTAAAAAGTCTACATATACTTGGTAGATAGGGTATCGGGTAGATAATGATTGGTTGTTGAGAGGGAGTGTGTGTTGCTAAGTACTGTATATGTACCTGCTAATTAACACATACAGACTGTCTGTGCAATTTAATTAACTGTGCGAATACCACACACACACACACAACACACACACACACACGCACACACACACACACATTGTGTTCTCATGCACACACCGTACAGACAGAACACCTGTATTGAAAATACAGAATGTTTCCATAGCGATGTTTTCAGTACACTCTCAATAATCATAGAAGGAATGCAACAGAGAGTGTCCTTGGAGTCTGCAAACAGATGTGTGTGTGTGTGTGTGTGTGTGTGTGTGTGTGTGCATTTTCTTTTTCATGTATGTCTATTTGCCAATGCAATTATAATCTTTAAAAATCACATCCTGGTTTTCTTGTTAAATACAAAATATCATGGCTTGAGCTGTAGGTTCAGTAACAAATACTCCATTTATCTTCATACATGTAATGTATGACAGGAAGAATCGGTAAGATCTGGTGGATATAAAGGCTGTGTGTCTCACTATCAGTGTTTTTATAATGTCTCTATGAGGCTAAGACGAGATTCACCATGAACAGTGGATTCATTAATTATGCATTGACTTTATAGTATAGTCATTCTTTTAAAGATTTATTTAATGTGCCTTTAATGGAGAGATAGGACAGTGGATAGAGATGGAAATCAGGGAGAGAAAGAGAGTGGGGAATGACGTGCGGGAAAGGAGCCACAGGCTGGATTCGAGCCTGGGCCGCCAGCTTGGAAGACCAAAGCTTCCATACATGGGGCGCGTGCACTAACCACTGGGCCACCAGCGCACCAACTTTATAGTATAGTCTGACGTTCTGTGTAAATTGTTAAAAATAACAAAGGTTACGTATTTAAAAGTGTCAAACACACAGAGTCTGAGTGTGTAAGGATGGATGTGCATCAATGTCAGAATGTGTGTGTGTGTTCATATGTCTCCGTGTCAGACCGCCAGGAGAGGGGATGAGTGGAAAGAGTGTTTGCTCATTTTGTAAAAACAAACTCTCAAAGATGAAAGATATCAGGCAGTGAGATTTAGAGGAAATAGGCTGATTGAAAATTTATGATGAAGAGTCAATGTTTTTTCTCTCCATCATTTGAACTCTCCTATTTCATGGTCAAAGTTATGACCATAATGACACACTGAGAACTGGTGACTAAACTGTTGAGAGTAGTCAAGAGAAAGAGACATGAAGTAAGCAGGAAAGAGATATATCGGTAGATAAATGCTCTTGGAGTTAAAAAGAAGAGGTGAAATAAATCCTTAAGCCACTTTCCTGTGATGCCAATGATGAGGCCACAAGCGCTGGAAGCTTCTTTGAGTAACAGAGTCCGGCCTTTCTCTCCCATCAGGAGGCAGAATAAACTATTCATCTTTAATATACACACTTATCTGTCAGTGCTATTGAGGAGGCCCATGTATTATAATCATCAGAACAAAATGTGTTTAATGTTAATTAGGCATGCTTTATTGATTTTACCACACATTCAAATGCTCTTTTTTCACTCTTTTTGGTAATATCATACGCATGCTTTTCTTTATTTAGGTTGGCTTAATCTCGAATTTTTCTTTTTGTGCTGATTCTACGTGTGGTTTAAGCGGCAAAGCGCCTCACTGATGCAAAATCTCCAGAAAAGCCTTATCACCAGGGAAATCTCCAAAGTCTGCCATATGGTTTACTGAAATCAACTCAGCATTAAGATCAAGTGACAGCCTGTCTGTTGAGAGACTTCCAACTGTTTCACTTCCAACTTTGTGAGGACCACACAGTTCTCTCAAGGAAGGTCCAAGAGCAAAATACAGACTTGGGAATCTGACATCGGAGCCGAGATTCCTCTGGGAAACTCAGTGCTCTGTTGTCTCTCACGTGTCTATTCAAGTAGCCTATCTACTCCACAGCTGAGAAGTGGTGGGCATGAGTTGGCAAGCTAGGCAGCCACAGCAAGTAAACCTATACATGGTTTGTGGCTGCAGATGAGTTTAGGCAAATGATTACGTTAACAGGTGTTGCACACCAAAGGAAAAAGTGGGAACTTTCACTTTTTAAGTTGCAAGCACGATTGGTTTATTCTCTTTTCTAACATCGCTGATCCTTTTGCAGGGCAGTTGGCAGTCCGCTTGTGATGGACCCCAACAGCATTTGCAGGAAGGCGAAGCGACTGGCGGGGAAGCAGGCCGAGTTGTGTCAGACTCAGCCAGAGATCGTCAGTGAGGTGGCCAAAGGAGCCAGGCTGGGCGTTCGGGAGTGCCAGTACCAGTTCAGGTACCGTCGGTGGAACTGCACTAGCCATAACAAGTACTTTGGCAAAATACTGCAGCAAGGTAGGTTTTGGAGAATGTTGATATATGCCTTCTATGTAACTACTATGTGTGTCTTACTTTTGCCCCCTGTTTTTAACACCTACCAAGTTTGATATTTTGCGGAAAAATGCTCACTCAATATTCGCCGAAAGTTCGATTTTAGATCACTTCAACATTAGTGTGTTCAAGACAGAGCTATAAACTCAGCAAGCTTAGATACCAAATAGTGAAACTTAGGTGGAAACAGCTAGCCGTTTTGCCTAAAAGTAAGTCCTTCAGCATTACTTTGATTGATTGATCAGAGACTGATCTGGATCTACTAATCCAGCTCTTGTCAAGAGTTAGACATCAGTACTCTCGCAATCGCAATAATAATGTGAGCGGCAGCAGCTGTAGAGCAAGATTTAGAAATTGGAGAAGTGGAAGCATTTTGGCTTCCCCAAGACATAAAATGAAAGAGGTGAGACGATAACAGACAAGGCAAAAACTGTGTGCAAATATTTCAAGAAGACGGGGAACTACACAAATAGCACAACCAACCTGAAGCCACATTTAATCCACACCAAGGCCAAACCACACTCACAAGCGGGCCCAAACGAGTGCAAGAGCCAAAGAGATTACGAGGTGCATTGGTGTTTTCATGAAAAAATGTAAGGAATCTTTTTCAGTCATCTCATACTTTGTCTTCAGTCTCATTTTGTAAAATTGTGTGAGAATCGTATCGTGAACCCAACATCGTGAGTTGAGTGAATCATTACTCCCCGAGCAAATTGTACTGAACAGATCATAGCCGTTGATTGAATTAGATCAAGTGCTCGTTCAAAACTGCTCTATGGATCTTTGACTCTTTGAGTTAGATGTACATAACAGATGGAGGGGAAAACTTGCCATGATTATCTTTACGGCTCTGCATCAGTCCCTTTAGAAGCCTAACACAGAGCTTTGAATCCAAAACAAATTACTGTTTAAAAATACTGTCATGTCTCATTCCTCAGCCCCTGAGTACCTTCGGCTCTGAACCCCTGACCTCACGAGCACAGCCAATGGCCTTACATCAACTTGAGGTCAGAAGCCTGTCTGATGGCACTCCAACAGACAAGGGCAGCCGTTGTATTTCAGACCAGACATATTCACAGTTGACTGACTCTCCTCTTCATCAGATCGGGCACGCTTGAAATGATCAGCTTAAATTGCCTTTTCTCTTAACATCTCTCTTAAGATCTCTTAACATCTTCCTCCAGCTCTTTGAAGTCTGTAATATAACTGCTGTAGGGTCAGTGCACGTTCTTCTCAAATTACTGTGTTGGTTTTTCTCCGTATGATTAGATTCATAGAGAGCTGCCTGTTTTTTTTTTTTATACTTGTACCACAGAGAGTCTTTATATCAGTGTTTAGCCGACAAACAGGGAATAACCGACACAACAAACAACGTGTCAAACGTGTTATTAAACCCATGTTGAGTCTCATTGCTCAAAGATGTGTATACAGTGTTTTATGCACACCTGTCATTAACTTCACAAAGAAAGGGCACATGACAATTTGGTGATATTACAGTCAATACTGAATTGTAATTTCCCATTTTTAGCTATTTTTTCATCAAAGCTGCATGCTGTTTTGGAAAAGTTGTGATTGCTTCCTGGCCTATAAGCAGACATGAATACAAAATCAAGTCTTCGGCAGTAAATGCAAAATGTTAACTTTTAACATTTTTCTGTATTAAAAAAAAAAATTGACAGTGAGAGCATTAAGTGTAGTGCCTATCAGGTTTAAACCCATCTTTTGTTACATTATTCTGAAATATTTTACATATTAGAAAATAGAAAATAGAGGAAAGACAGAGATAGACAAGCAGAGAGGGAGAAAGAGAGAGAGAGTACAGCTCCATGATGGGTGGTGAAGGTTTAGAGTCCAGAGTTGTGGGGGGAGGTGGAGTATAGAGGGGAGAGAGTTCAGCTTCCTGACAGCCTTGTGGATGAAGCTGTTCATAAGTCTGGTTGAGTATGCTCAGAGGCTACAGTACCATCTCCCAGATGGCAAGAGGCTGAAGAGTCTGAGTGATGGATGGCTGGGGTCGCACCAAATCCTGGATGCTTTGCTATAGATGTCCAGAAAGGAGGGGAGTGAGATGCCGATAATCTTTGTGCCGTATTCACTATGCGTTGCAGGGTCTTGCGGTTGTGGCCCGTGCAGTTCCCATACCACATAGTGATGCAGCTGGTTGTGACACCCTCAATGTTGCCTCTGTGGAAGGACAGCTAGTTATCAACATAAATGTGTTGTAGTTTGCTGTCAGGATATCAGGCAACAGATAACTGTCTACATTATTTATTAAAGTCTTTTGGGGGGGCTCTGGTGGCCTAGTGGTTAGTGCGCATGCTCAATGTACAGAGGATGTAGTCCCCAAAGTGGACTGGGATTCAAATCCGACCTGTGGCATCTTTTCCCGCATGTCATTTCCCGCTCTCTCACACTAAATTCCAGTTTCCAGCTCTATCCTCTGTGCTGTGTGTACAATAATGGTTAAAAAGCCCAAAAATAAATCTAACAAAAAAAAGTTTTTATTCGTTGTAAGCAAGTGGAGTTACCGAAATTGTCATACTTATATCTGATATTGATCGTCTTTGAAAGCATCCTCTGTCTAAACCACAAAATACTCTTGTGGACTTTTAAGTGGACATTAGCCGTCCATTTGAGCGTTATTCGGCCAGACATCATTAGAACAGTTCATAGTACTTTTAAGTATACAAGAGTTTGTTCTGAAGTAATACGATTAAACAATAAAATGTATTGAGTGCTGATATAGAGTAGAACAAAACTGTATGACACACCAATGTATCACTCAGATTTATTTAATTAATTAGTACAGACTATTGTCACACTGATTATTTTGTCTGGCAGAATCACACCAGTGTTAATACACAGAATAAGAGTGCTCCATGTGATAATAGTCAAGTAGAAACTGATCACAATCAAAAACGCCTTTTTCTCCTATCTCATTTGAGTGAATGACAATGTTTCTATGACAAAGACAGAAATGAAAAAAAAACAGAAAGATACAGTGAGAGAGAGAGGAATGGAAAGGGGGGCAAGAATCTACCAGTACAAGACAGAGAAGCGATTAATCTTAAATTCCTGCCTGTCATTAAGGGAAGCCAAAGTGCTCCTCTGTTTTGAAGCCTTTGTCCTCAATTACCTGGATCTGCTTGTAATAACTGTTTAACACAAGCAAGCACAGGTAGATGTCAAAATAAAAGATGCTTTTTGTTGCATTGCTCACTCTCTTGAAGTGGTGTACTTAACCTCATTGGCCTCAATTTAGAGTTTCATGTAAGAAAAAGGACTGTCAAATTATTCTAATGACGGAGATTTGCATTGTAGTGAAATAAGTCCGGGGGGCAATTTTTGTTCATTATGAGCTTATGTGGTTTTTATTTGCCTTTTCTATGGAAACATTTCAAAAACACATTACACAGTGGTTTTAAGGGTGGAAGTCTGCCTTACTTATTCTGAACTGTGAGCTACAGTATTTTCAAAAAAAATGTTTGCAGAGGATAAGAAGTGAATATGATTGGGTTTCATAATCTATCTTTAGAATATGTCACTCTTTCAGTTTAATCTCAGCTCTGCAAAAATGTATGGACTGCTGAAAATAAAATGTGTAACAGCTCAGACTGTGAAAACAGACTTGTTAATTCATATTTTCTCCGTCTTTCTTTTTTTTGGCAAATATGAAAAAGCTTTAAAAAAAGGATATTATATTTGTCACAGTAAAAATTAACGTTATTTACAAGGTTGCAGATGTGATGTAGATGCATCAGTCCCCAATATGAGTTTGAGTGACTGTATTTTATTTTCCATTATTATGGACAGAAGATCATTTTAAAAAGTTTTAAAAGGGTTCTTAGTCCGAAGGGCTTTAGAAAGCTGCATGATGGTTATAGAGGTGGACGGAAATGGATATAGCATAGTATCACGATATTTTGTGTGGTGATATGAAGCCCATTGTTCCCACAGTTCAGATAGAGATGATTTTACATGCCTTCATTTCTTCCCGTTTGGATTACTGTAACTCACTCTTAACCTCTTAACCATTTACAATTAGTACAAAATGCTGCAGCCAAACTCTTAACCAGGTCCTCCAAAAGGTTACATATAACTCCTATTCTGATTACTTTATATTGTGTTCCCATCAATTTTAGAATACAATTCAAGATTCTTGTCATTGATTTGAAAGCCATGCATGGACCGGCACCTTTTGTGGCCTTACACTCCCAGCAGATCTCTTAGGTCTTCTGATCAGGGTTTGCTGGTAGTCCCACACATTGAAGACCAAGGGAGATTGAGCTTTTCAGGTTGTAGCTCCAACACAATGGAATGCTCTGCCTCTGGGTCTAAGATTTGTGGGCACTGTTGACTCTTTGTAAATCAACTTAACACCTTTTTGTTTAGACTTTCTTTTGATTAATCTGTTTTGTATAATGTTGATTAATTTTCTGTTTGTTCTCATCCTTTTGTAAAACACTTTGTGACTCTCTCTTCTTGAAAGGTGCTATATAAATAAAGTGAGTGTTAATCTAAAGGATTGCGCAGTTCTTCAATATGTGTGTCATGGTCAAGAAACAAAATTTAAAGCTGGTCACCCTTTATAACTCCACAGTCAATGTGCATGCTTATACACATGTGTTTTGTTGTTATTGTATTTTTGATGATGAACATGATGTTGCATACATCACACGACTAGCTTTAATCTGGCTTAATCTCCAGAAGGCTTATGGTTCACGGCATGAATGTCTACTTTTTGACCTGAAAATGTTGTTATTAAACAGTGTGAAGAGGGAGAGAGGCTGATGGAGAGAGGTGTGGAATTGTCTGCATGTCTGTGTGTGTGTGTGTGTGTGTGTGTGTGTGTGTGTGTGTGTGTGTGTGTGCATGCGTGTGTGTGCATTACTTACACAGGTGTTTTAGTTGATTTCACAACATAACTGAAACACAAATCAAAATTGCAAGAAGTGTGAATGAGTGAACATGTCGACACAAGGAATCGACTTATTTTGCAACGGGATTGAAATGTTTTCTCCCCTCAATATAAACCTTTGACGCACAGTCAGTGTCAAAAACCTGTCAAATGTTTAGTTTCCCATCATTAATTGTTGGTAATTATCGTCTTTTCTCAATCCCTGCGGCGTTTAAATATCACACAGACCCTGGAGCGACCATGAGGGAGCCCAATCGACATAAACTACTGCAAGTAATCACATTAGGGATGCTGCGGCTCTTCTTTGAAGGTCATAATAGACTGCAGTGTGAGTTCATGTTTGTGTGGATACCGTACAGCTGTAGAATAAACAAGGACTCTTGCTCTGGGCTCTTAAATGGTTAAATTAATTAGACCTGTTATCAATAATGTCTAAAAAGTATTTAATCAGTAATGATCTTCGCCTTTACAGGTATACACATGTTTATACCTTTGCACTCTACCTGTGCTTAATTGTGATTGTAATTGTGATTTCTTCCAAACCATGGTAGAGTTGTTTCAGGAAATAAACAGGCAAGTAAGCAGTCTGTGTCATAGGCAACATGGAAAGCTATTTGTTCAAAATTAATTAATGAATACTTGTGTTTTTCCACCTGGGTGATTTGGCATCAGTCAGTTGATTCATGGATACCTATGACCAAAATGCAGAAATGAATTTTAAAGTATAAAAATAAATGTGTGATTCAGTCGTCATCAAAAGACATTAAGGCTTGATTTATACAGACCTTTGGATAATTAGAACCAATCCAAACTATGGTTGACGTGATTGGTTGCTAAGAGACACCAACGCTAGCAGCAGCTTGATGACACAATTATCCCCTCCAACCGAAAAGAGGGAATATAATTTGGACCTGATCAGACTCTGTTACTGGGAATTATGCAGACCGTTTGCTGAGAGCGTGACTGGTTGTATTTTTCAGCCCTTTGATAGTCTTGTGACCCCTCCCTCCACCAGTGTGAGGTGGGCTAGGCTACAACCCCCCTGTGGATCTGAACATGGAAACAGATATTACAGTATGGAAAAGTCTTGCAAATTAAACAATCCTGCCCATTTAGGATAAAAAATAGATACATTTTCTGATCTGGCTGGGGGAATATGACATTATAATTTGTAAGTACTTTCCAAAAGTGTTTACAAATTGCTGTTGAAAAAATAAAAAATCTGTTTAATGATGTTCTTCTTAAAGACAACACAGAAATATGCAGTGTCAAACAGCTCTCACCTTGGCACTTTAAACGTACTATAATAGTAATACCAAATTGACTTGGTAATGGGGAATGGAAAGGAGGTGGCTGTGGCTCAGTTGGTAAAGTTGGTGGTCTTTCAGTTGGACGGTTGGGGGTTCAATCCACAGCTCCTGCAGCCACATGTTCAAAGTGCTTTGAAATCTGGCTGCAGGAGCTGTGGATTGAGCTGGGGGGGTTGAGAGAACACAGAGTCTGGCGCTGAGCAACAGCTGATCCAAACTGGTCTTGATTATGTGACATCTTTCTTGATTGCCATGACCCTTGTATGTCATCAGATGGAGGGGCAGGAGGTATAGTTTACTCAGATGATGAGAAAATCTAGTTGTGAACAAGTGGGAACCTTTATTGTGGCCTGGAGATACATGAGAAACAGCTCACGTGGTGTTTTGGTTTGGTTGATGATGAACTCGGAAGATAGCTGGTTGGAGTCCTCGACTCTTGAAGTCTAAGAGATGTGTTTTGTGCAATATACAATACCTCATAATGGTCAAGAAGCACAGCCATTAGCTGTGTGAAACTGTTAGTGTATAACTTCAATTACATCCTCATTGACTTTCACTTTACATTGCAAGACTTACGTGGTGTTTTGCGGAGTGTGGAAAGTAGTGAAAAGTGCAGTGAGCGGTCTGAAGATTAGAAATGCTTTATCTAAGTGCAGTCCATTTAGCATTCATGCTACTCTAATAGCAACCTTGCTCGATGGCGATGGCCTGGTATGGAAACATAACCAAGTTGTCGCGCTTGCAGTCACCCTCAGCTACAAAAGGAAACTTTTTTCTAATGGCTCTTTGTGAAGAATATCCTCAGGTTGACTTGCCACCCACATACTCAGATCTTTGTGCATTTGGAAACGGCACATGATGTGACAAACATTCCCCTTCGGTCTCAAAAATTCCCGCTCAACTGATGATCCACAGATGTAGCACCTTCGCCTTTGAGAAACACATTTCTATTAAACCATGCTTACCTTGACTTTGAGCTCTAACTCCCCAGTCTCCACTTGTATCATTCCCTAAAAGTCGGGTATTAAAGGAATATCTGCTAATTCCTGCAGGGCCTTCATGGAATTAGAAGCAGAAGCAGACGTAGACAGGCCCAGACACCCACCATGGCAGAAAATTTGTTTGGAATTCATGTCTGCAAGGAAAATATGAAACAGGGTGCCTCAAATAATTTAATTTTTGATAGCTTCTGTTACTCATAACAATACTCTTCATTCTGTATTCACTTTTCAAGCCTCTTCTCGGCCACTTTCTCTTGCCACAAACCAAACGAACCATGTCTATGAAAAAAAGCCCCGGGGATATTTTTACTGTGTCTAACTAGATCGAGACATGGTTTGGGGATAACACATCTTGATTTGAAACTGTCTGAGAACTATCTGCTGCTGAAGAGCGGGATCTCTTTGGTGTGGTCTTTACTGAGCTGTGAGAGGGAGCTAGCAAGTGCAGAAATAATCTGCATGCACCACAATGCATAAAGTCCCAAATACAAAAAGTGATTTATTAGAGCTGGCATTAATCACAGACAATGCCAAAGGAACACTATGGCATAACAAATCAACAGAACATTTTTCACATGCATCCGAGGGATGTATCTTACTCAAACAATATTCAAGCACATACATATTGACAGTTGACACACAAACACTGGTTTTCCTGCACTGAGGTTTACAGCTGGAATTGATAACACAGTGTTCCCGGGTGTGCAGGTTTCCTTGCACGCCACCCATTCTGTGCGTGTGTGTGTGTGTTACCATTCCTAATGAATCCCATTCACTGAATCATGAGATATGGAGTTGGCAGTGGTGGCAGTGGTGACGGCACGCTCAGCGCCTTCCAGTTCTTAGGAATGAAAGTCCCACACACACGTACAGTGGCTCACTTAGTGGACTTTATTTCTCTTCCTCTCATTCCTCTCTAACACATACAAATTGACTTTGTCTCTAGTATCTCATCTGTCATGGCAGAGGTCTGCCCTTCAAATAATCAATGTTCCTACAATTCCAGCTGCCTGCTGGTTTCCAAACAAGATTAACACACTCCTACTGTCAACAAATCCAGGAAAAAGATGTTGAGCAAAAGCTTAATCTGTCTGGCACACCTTGGTCAAACAGGAGTAGGCAGTTGGGTGGTTAGGGACTACTTACAGCAATGGATTAACACATAATGCTTCTTTATGCAGCAGCAAGACAGTATTTACTGATTTGACTCAAGAATCTACAGTGTCTACATGTTCATTAAAATAACAGAGCAGACATGTAGTGCAACATTGTTGTGTAATTAAACGCTATTGGACATGAAAATCGAATCTATTACACAAAGGAACAAGATATTCAATAACCAAATAGTTCTTTTTAGATGCCATTTTATTTCTTTCTCAATGTTTTTACAATAAGTAGCCAAATTTATAGGGGCAGAGTGGTTAGGACGTACGCCCCATGTAGAGGCTGTAGTCCTTGAGGTAGGCAGCACGGGTTCGAATCCGACCTGTGGCTCCTTAACAGCATGTCGTTCCCACTCTGTCTGACTCTGATTTCTAACTCTATCCACTGTCCTGTCTCTCCAATAAAGGCACTAAAAAAGCCCGAAAAAGTTACCAAATATATATAAGATTATCCACATGTGTATATATTTTATTTACCTATATTATTTCTTAGTTACAGTATAATGAAACACAAACTCCATAAAATGAAAGTTGTGTAAGCTGGATGTAAGCTTTCTGGATAAACTTCGATAAAAATGTATCCATCAAAGAAGATTTCATTAGCTCATCGGAAGAAAGTCATTTAAATGAACTTCCTTCAGTAAGCAACCAACAGCCAGAAAAAGCGATTAAGATATTTACAAAGCAGCATTCTGTTATTTCTACCGCTGTCTTTGAGATTCTCTCGTAGCAGCTCTTTTTGATGTAGCATGAATGGATATAGCTGCAATAACTGAGGATAAAGACGTGTTGACCCGAGGGTGAGCATGATGCCGGAGCCACTGGCGAGGACAGACGATCAATTTGCAGTTGTGGTTTAACATGCCTTTAGTCAGGAGTGTTAAGCCCTGTACCCGAAATAGACTAGCAGCTGTGTGAGCCTGTGTGTGACGATGCATGTAAGAGGGACAAATAGACAACCTCTCAGCACTACAAAGCCAATGACGCCTGAGATTGTAGTAATGGACCAGGACTGAGCGAAAGGTGCTTTCATCCTGTTCCATGGAGCTGCTATATTGACTGACTGGATTGAGGGAAGGATGAATTGATGTAAAGATAAATGGATGGAAAACCACTGACTGTTGTTGCCCTCTCTCTTTTTCCAGCTGTTGTCCTGCAACGGATAGGGGAGAACTTGGTATGATCAACATGATGACAGAGTACTGTATGACAAAAAAAAAATGGTGGAATGTTGTGACGTAAAAAAAATGTCTTTAAATGTCGAGATATAGATCATTCATGTGAGCTGTGTGGACACTGATGCTATTTTTTCACACAACTGAAGTTCCTTACAGAAAAAGTTATATTCATTCTGAATTGAATTTTACATTTTTTGAATGTGGTGTGGTGTTAGGTGTTGTGGTTTATTGTGTGCAATTTTGTCCCTGAGGTCTAACTAATCAGTTCAGAATGTGAAATGGAATAAAGACCAAATACCTGTGTGCCAGCATTTTTTGGAAAGCTCATTCTATTTTCCAAAACCAACCCCTCATAATTAAATGACTTGTTTTTAACCTCCTGTGTGAATTTTGGTTCCAGTATTATTTCCATAGTTCATTTTGGGAATATGCTATTTCCTCTGCCTTTAACTGGCAATTCTCTGAAAAAAGGGCCCTAATTCACAGTTGATTTTTTATTTTGGTATCAATCACTAGTTCAGTTTTCTCGATTACAGAATTATTTTGATTTTGTAAATTACGTTTCCCTTTTATAGTAAAATAGACTCTCAAGGGGGGGGCTTTCGCTCAGTTGGTAGAACAGACACCTCATGTATAGTTGCTTCAGTCCCTGTTGCACTGGCTGCAGGATCGATTCCCAGTCCTGATGCTATTTGGTTCATGTCATCCCCCACTCTCTCTGCCAACATTCCTGTCTCATTGTTGCTTTCCTATCAAATCAAGCCTCTTGAGTAGAATAGAGACTGTAGCACTGTTGTCAAACTATGGTCACTAATTGTACCAAAAGGAAGATGTGGGCAAGGGCCAATATGCTGAAATGGAATACTCAAACAAATGGGGGATGACTTCGTGGTTACATTTGCTTCTTCTTATAGCCTGTTCTCCGTCCTGGCCATTCAGGTGCTTCTAAAAGATGCCCGGTCTGTTTTGAGACTTTTTTCTAAGCCTATAGCTGTCTATAGCTTCATGTTTGATTTACAACCATGACAGTTGTATCATAATCACCAAAGTCATACCAAAAAAGCAAACATGTGAATTTTAAGCATGGGGACAAGATCTATATATGGCCTTCTATGCATCTTCAATTGACAACCCTTCCTGAGTGATTGAATCAGAAGTGGACGGAGTAAATGCTGAAGCCGTTAACTCAGGTCACATACCAGGGTGGACTGGGATGCATTTGTCCACATTGGATTGGTAGTGTGAATGATCGTGTGTCCTATGATATATTAGCGTACCACCCCTGTAAACTGCAGCAACACTGGCGAGAACTGGGAGAACAATGCTGCCTCCCACCTGATAAAAACAATGAAACATTTGGTCTTTTCAAACATATAAAATGTACAGGTGCTTTTATGTATTTGCAGCAGACAAGTGAGATCCAAACACAAGCGGTCACTGGAGACACATTGTTCATTCAAAGTGTGAACGCTCGTACTCAAGTGCTGAACTGTGATCAGATCATTGAATATGTTGATACCAGGTGTGAACAGGATCAATGTGACTTTGTTAAGATCTCTTCCTGCACTGTACTTAAATCTACTGACTTGCATTAAAAAAAAACATTTGCCTGAAAGTCCTCTTTGCATGTTTTTTGTTGTGTAGATATCCGGGAGACAGCGTTTGTGTATGCCATCACAGCAGCTGGTGTGACCCACGCTGTGACCCAGGCCTGCAGCATGGGAGACCTACTACAGTGTGGCTGTGAGGCGACCAGGAACAGGGCACCTCCGAGGCCACCCTCACCCTCTTCCTCTTCCTCTTCCCCTTCCTCTTCTGAGGATGGAGTCAAGTGGGAGTGGGGGGGATGCGGAGATGATGTGGAGTTTGGATATGAAAAGTCGAAACAGTTTATGGATGCCAAGAGGAGAAGGGGCAAGAGCGACATCAGGACACTTATTGACCTGCACAACAACGAGGCTGGGCGGCTGGTAAGAAGTAGTATCAGAGTTTACTACCTTAGTATGTCGGTGCAGTCTGTGTTCAGAAAATAGTTTGAACATGATTGCACTACACCTTTTAAAAACACATATTTTAACTGCCACTGTAATAAAGCCAAATCTTGTATTTCACTCCACTCTCAAAGATGTGGCAGCAAAGGTGTTACTTGTCCTGTGGAATGTTCCATCATTCCATGAACATGCAAAAGAGAAAGACATTGCCCGCAGCCATATTTGTGTAGCGGGGTAAGCTGATATTCTAACAAGAATCAGGTTTCTGAAACACAAAAACAAGAGCGTGCCACACATTTTGTTTTCAAGCCTCCGAGGCAAGTAGCTTCTTAAATTTCCACAGCCCTTGTAGGAGTTTAAAGTTCCTCTTTGTTGTTCATATGAAGCATGGCCTTGACAAGTCAACATGCTACTGAATGGAGATAAGTAGCATCTTTTGAAGTAGTTCATTATATTAATTTATATTAGAGCTCACTAGATCTTGAGGATAACATTTATTTTCTGTCTGTTACGTTGGTTTGTTTGGTACACCCACTTGCAAAAATGTTGGCACATGCACAAGAATAACACAGAATTGCAAAGTTCACTTCAGTTGGGGGTCAAAGACAGGTAGAGGGAGAGGAGGGTTTTGGGATAAAGTCCAATTGTAGCATTAGCGAACAAACCATTTGAACAAAAGACAAGACTTGCACACAGATGCCCGGAGGTTACAAAATAAGTGTGTTGTGGTGCGTGCAAATGTCTGTTTCTGTGCATGCATGCATGCAGCCCTACATGTATACATGATTTGCAACCACGAGTGTGTGTGTCTGAGGTGGCAGGTGTGTGTGTGTGTGTGTGTGTGTGTGTGTTGTGTGTGTGTCTGTGATGGGTTAATTATGTGCAGTATAAGTGAATGATCTGTTGTCAAGGCTTGTTAGATGTAGGAAGGCCAGAGGCAACATGGAGGTAGAGGGGGGTTGTGGAGTTAAATTCCTTCTGAGTAGCGTCTGCTTTTATCTTACCTATCAGTGTGTGTATTTGTGTGTATGGCTGTGTGTGTGACAGTGTGTGTGTGTATGTATGTATGTATGTGTGTGTGCGTGTGTGTGTGTGTGTGTGTGTATGATCCATTGACTTTATTTATGATAAACACAATCATAAATTACCTCTTTAGAGAACTTGTCATTTGTCAAAGTTCGTTCTGCTTTACTTCAGGGTGAAAATTTAATAGTTTCCTTTTTCCCTTTTCTTCTGTTTTATTAATATTTTTTCTCCTTTTCTTTTGCTCATTTGCCATTCTTCATCCCTTTCCTTCGACTTCCCCCCCCCCAACCATGCTGTCCCTTCCCAGGCTGTGAAGCTCTACATGCGGACAGAGTGCAAGTGCCATGGACTGTCAGGCTCTTGCACCTTGCGCACATGCTGGAAAAAGATGCCTCATTTCCGGGAGGTGGGCGACCGCCTTCTGGAGCGCTTCAACGGTGCTTCCAAGGTGATGGGCGGCAACGACGGCAAGACTCTCATCCCTGTCGGTCAGAACATAAAGCCCCCGGATAAACAGGATCTGATTTACTCTGACGAGTCGCCCGATTTCTGTGTTGCAAATAGAAAAACTGGTTCACTGGGGACACGTGGTCGCATGTGCAACAGCACAGCTATGGACATCAGCGGCTGCGACCTGCTGTGCTGTGAGCGCGGCTATCGGGAGGAAACAGTGGTGCTTGAGGAGAACTGTCTGTGTCGTTTCCACTGGTGTTGTGTGGTCCAGTGCAAGAAATGCCTGGTCCGAAAGGAGCTTAGTCTCTGTCACTGATGAACTTCTGAACCGAGGTTGAGAGCTGTCAGTATGACTTGGTTAACATAGTAACTTCTGTTATTTTTGTGGTTTGTGATGTAGTTTGGCCAGAGTGAGAGAAGGACTTTGACTTTTATGGTGTTCCATGTGTTTCTGTTTTTTTGCACCAGTCACACTAAGATGATGTCCAACATTTCAAACTCTTGTGTGTCCCTGTTGATGCTGGCCAAAGTCTCGAAAGGTATAAAAAGTGGATGCAATCACCTGGGAGTAAAAAAAGCAAGAGGGACTAGAAGAAGCAAAATACAAAGCGAAATATATACATGTTTTTTTTTCCTGACCTACCTATTTTTTTTCTTGTATGTGAAAAAGGACCAAAGATTGTGGCATTCTCCTATTTGGATAAAATAAGAGGGCCTATGCAGCACATGTTTTTAGCATCACTTCAACTACCCTTTCAACAGCTTTGCATATTCAAGTTGCTCTCTCACAAAAGCAGACTTTGTGACAGCAGAAAGAGTTAGGAAATAATCTTATTTGGATGTTTGCTAAGCCACCCCCCTTTTAGGTTTCCTGAAATGACACCTCCCAAGCTTCCCATTCTCACATGGAGAATATACAGAACACAATACGAGTGTGGGAAATCCCAATCGAAACAATGGGTCTTTTGCAAACAGAGCAAAAAGTGTACCAATGTTGATGTGTTTTTTTTTTTTCATCTTTCTCTTTATTAGCCATAGCTAGCTAATAATGCTGAGTCAGTTGAAGATGCATTTTATCGCTGACTTGTTTTAAAACAGGGACAGTTTCACAGAGACATGTCTCCTTTGACCTGAAAGTAGCTCTGCGCGGTTATTCTGTTTGGTTAGTACTGTTTCTATACATTTATTTGGGCATGCTAATAATTGCAGCCTTCATAAAAATGGACATTATTTTATTCATTACTTATACTGTACTTACATTTTTTTGCAGGCTCTAGCATACATGAACATCTTCTCAGCACTTTGAGAAACTCAAAGCTTAACAGTTGCTAAATCATGTTTCGACAATAACTGTTAGTAAAAGGGGTTTAGCAAACAGTCAGATATAACTAGCTCTAGGCTACAATGGCCACACCGACTATTATGAATTGACTGACTGTCACTATTATGTTTGAGCCTGTAATGATTCTTTTGTGTACCATCTGTTATTGTAAGTATGCTGTAAGGTGATAGAAAGATTAAGGATCCCGCTATAGGCCCTAATTCAGTCCTTCAATTAACTTTGACATGTGTTTTCATATAAACACTGTCACCATACAATTTTACAGTGTAACAACACCATAGACTTTATATGCAAATGGACAGCATGCCCGTACCTCTTCCTATTGAACAGAATGAAGCTATATCATCAAATTTAACTCACAGATAAAAGGGCAAAAACTCTCATTTGAGTTTGTCCACAGCAGGACAGATCCTTATGTTGGTTTGAAGCTGACATTCACAGTTATCAGACTGAGAATCAGAAATTCTTTATTAATGGGAAATTCAGTTGTTACAGTTGCACTACACATAAACAAGCAATAAGCAATATGTTTGTGCTGTACATTATGGAAATTCAGTGACTCTTGTGTTGGTGTTTTTTTTTTTTACAATTTCTCTCGCCATTTCTGCTGTACTCTGACGTAGGGGCCATGAGCTGTCAATCATGACATTTTATAGTGTTTGATGGCAAAAAAAAAACTATCACGATGAAACTTGGGTTGAGAAAAAGATTATCTGACATGCAGTTTGATTTTATAGTTTGACTTTACCTGTTTACATAGAGGAGGCAGAGTTAATGACCTATACTGCAGCCAGTCAGCAGGGGGAGCTCTAAATCTTTTGACTTCACTACCGGGCTCCTTTTTCTCTGTCCATCTTAATATACAGTCTATGAACAACACTCTTATTATTATTTTTATTAATAACAATTGGAGCATCTTCATACAGCCCAAAATCTTTTACAACATTGACTTGTCTCTCCTTTCTTAGCTAGCTGCTGCCTTGCTTTTGTTGTGGACAAGCACCACAAATACAAGGAGATGCTGGTCCTGACAATTTAAAAAAAAAAGGGAAATGGTATGACATTGTTTTACTGAAGAATGCTGCCAACACCATGTTTTGTAGGTGTGAACTTAACCCGCCAGCAAAGACTTTTATTTATATAAAGATATGATGACAAGACTACTCACCTCCATCTCTCTCAGAAGCACTTTGGATAGAATGGCTGCAGTGGACCTCCTCCGTAGCTCCGCAATAAAAACCTTCATGGTTGTCTGTTTCTATCTACAGATATTGTTTGGTTTCAAGAAAATGTAAATAATGTTTTAGTTTTATCTGTTATGTTATACAGGGCTGATGTTATAATGCACTTTGGATGTTAGCTTCAATGTGATACTGTAGGAGCGTGTGTGTGTGCGTGAGTGACTGCATGAGTGTGTGTGTGTGTGTGTGTGTGTGTGTGTGTGCGTGTGTGTGTATGTGCGTGTGTGTGTGTGCGTGTGTGTGTGCGCGTGTGTGTGTGTGTGTGCGTGTGTGTGTGTGTGTGTGTGTGTGTAAGAAAGTCAATGTTGAGCATTTGTTTTTGCAGGTTGGCCAGTTATCACAGTATCACAACTTATATATTTCTTTAAGTTGCTGTCTATTGTTAAACTTCTTTTTATTGGTTATCAAAAGCACAGTTCTCTTTGACCCTCTGTCTCAGTGTGAGGCAGACAAGATCTACTATTCATGCTTGTTTTTAGAGAAAGAATGTTTCCCATAAACCATAAATCGTGTCATCTCATTTACACTTAAAGTTTATTACCAGACAATGTATACTTTCCTATAAACCTCATTGCTTCCACTTGTTCTGCTGAGGCTGATAGTCTTTGAGGATCTTATCCTTCGTGTAAGGATTCAAAATGGTCCTCTTCTGATAATAGAACTGGTGTTGTTTATGTTTCAGAAAGCTATCATGATTCAGGCTGTTCCCAAGTTACAATAAAGACAAAGTAGTACTGTAGTTCTTATAGCTTTAATGTAGTAACCTCCTCCAAAATAGTTTAAAAAAAAAATGTTTAACTAAAACCTTTGTGTGTGGCTTTATTTTGTAACAATCCATCTTTACAAACCGTTCTAATTCCATCCCTCATTTGAAAACACTGACTTTGGGTCCTTTCATACATTGTCCATGCATCTAATTACTGCGTCTGTTATTGAAGAAGCCCTCCAGAAAAACTACACTCTGTTTTCAGTAACACAGAGTAACAAACCACATTGTAACACTTCCCACTATATGGGGTCATTTTTAACATTATCATTATTGCAGCAGTTGAGTAACTGGGAGTATTTATGTGGCAAAAGGGAATTTAATAGTAGAATGGGATCATACATTACAATCCACTCTCAAACATATACTTAAAAAAAAGGTTGATCTTATCACTGCATTTGCATGAGCCACCACTGAATTTCTTGTCTTGTGACAAAGCAAAAATGTATAAATGCAGTTATTATGATGATGTGGTTTTCAGTTGTTTACTGTATGACTGAGTTACTGTAGTTGTGGTCATTAATAGAAATACAAAATTAACACTTCAGAGATGTTTGAGCTCCTCTAAACTCTCCATTGATATGAAAATAAGATAATTCAAAACAAATTATATCACAATCAAATATACGTTTGTGATTGTGTGTCAATCTTTTCTTTTATCAATCTTTATTTGTATATTCATAATTTTATCTCGAGACACTTGAAAAAAAAGCAGGTAAAATACCTTATTTATTATTACAAAAGAGCAGGTAAAAAGACCTTACTCATTGTTATGTTGAAAAGACCCAATGTTGGGGGCGCTGGTGGCGCAGTGGTTAGTGCGTGCATCCCATGTACGGAGGCTGTAGTCCTCCAAGCGGGCAGCCCAGGTTTGAATCTGACCTGCGGCTCCTTTCCTGCATGTCATTCCAAACTCTCTCTCTCCTTGATTTCCGACTCTATCCACATTTCTATCTCTACAATAAAGGCTCAAAACGCCCAAATATAAATCTTTAAAAAAAAAAAAAGACTCAATGTTAATCAATCATGAGCACAGCAATCAGCAACATCTAGCAAAGTTACAGTGTCAAGAAAAAAATGTTCTTCTAAGAGGCAGAAATCTTGGGCAAATCCAGGCTCATGATGAACAGCTCTGCCGAAACTGTGCCGGGCTTGAAAAATGGGAGAGATGGGATAAGATGCAGGAAGAAGAATAGGGTCAAACGGGGAGGGGGGTCCACCAACCACCACTTTCAGTGTGTGTACATATTTATCTGACCAATTAGGTTAGGTAATGTAGACCATTCAATTTTAATATGTGTTTAATTAAGCACATTCTAAGTACTATAATATCAATTACAGTATCATTACTTTTTGGACATACACTATGTTTTGTAGGGGGGGGGGGGGGGGGGAAGTAGCAGTGAAAGAGTATAATGCAGAATGATATCCTCCTTTTTTTCTTTAAAAATGATTCTTGAACAATCATACAATCAAGTAATACTTTTTGAGTTAATTGTCAGCTACAGCAGATCTTTGGCCAACCTGCTCCTGTCATTGTCAATCAACATGAACAATACATTTTTTTTTTCATTTATTTAAAGGCATTTTTGTGTTGCTTCTTTTGGTATGCTCTTCATCTTTAGTATCCTTCAGAAAATCATTTCATATCTGGATGTTATGTTGGTTTTTTCATTTAGTGTAAAACTTTGTGACTCACGTTCAAAACACTATGCAAATAAAAAGAAAAAACCGCCATCGTCTTTGGTTATCGAATCCTATACATGTACAGTGTCAGACTCGTACGACCTGAAAGTCGATGAGAATCTGATGATGCATTTTTACAGTTTATTAGGACAAGTTCATAAAATGTTTCTGTTGTAGATATCATTGTCTGCATGCAAGATGAAAATCATCAAGCCATGTTTATGAAGCATGTTATATTTTCTGGTATCACATCAAGTGTTTATGTTTGTTCTTTTCTTTAAATTTGACTTTTAGACAAGCGGCAAACTCCAGTGTTGAAAAATGAAGTCAATGCGGAAGTGCAAAAACCTCTAGTCCATTGAGTGTCTGCTTCAGGCTGGATGCTGAATCACCAGGAGTCACATACACATCCATTCAAAATGTCAGTTTTTACAACAGAAATTAACAATTTTACAGCTAAGTTAAAAAAAACTAAATTGGTCTGATTAGCTCACCTATCGCAATGTACTGGAGGTGAAATTTGCATAACTTATCCGTTTTGATTTTATGAAGGATAAAATGTATTCATAACTAGAGCCGTCGCTGACCTGATTGACGGGCAGGCATGGTGTAGCTTAAGAATCTCCTCAGCTCCAGCTCTCTGCCTGTTGTTAGGTTGACTGCAAATAAGGCAGACACAGCATTTCCAGTATGGCGACAGCCATTGAGGGGCTTCCAAAGCCCCCTGCAGCAACCAATGGGTGACATCACTCTGGCTTGGAACATTACAGTGTACAGCCGATGCTTTAAGCCCATTCTGACCTTCAGCCTATCCTACTGCATGAAAACAGTAAAAAAGGCATCAAACCTCCAAAAAATAAACATTCAATATTTACAGTAAATGACCATCTCTACATATTTTTTATTCATGGAGTTTTTCAAGACATTTTGTGGTTGTGATATGTTTTTTAAAATGTTTTTTTAATCAGATACAGGGTCAAGTGTGGTTTTCTCCCCGATGATGATTTTTAATAAACTAGATCTCCTCAGTAATTCTGCTTGTACCCATTATGTTTGCCACTCAGCAAAAAGAGGTGTTGTTTTAAGGTATTTAGCTGTACAAATGAGCAGAGGAGGGTGGGAAAAAAAAGGAAAGCGGGCCTGTATTAGTTTGAGTTGTACAAGTTGACACAAGTTCATATTTTCCTGGAATTTGTAGCACAGTGGTGTGCAGCAGAGTCGGGCCAGCAGTTGTGTTTAAGACATGGAAAGGTAGGCCAAAGAGCAGGAAAATGCCATGGGGCACTCTTCTTCTGCTGCTTCCCTTACTCCAGCTCCTTTACCCTTCTCCTCTCTGTTTTGAAGCTTTGCAGGTTTTCAGTGATGCATGGGAACAGCCAGAGAAAATAGACAAGTGAGCAGATAGATTTATTAGAGCACTGGTATAAATACGGTTGCCTGTCGACATCTGTGTGCATGTGGCTGCATGCGTCTGTATTTGCCAGTCTGAGTGTGTGTGTGTGTGTGTGTGTGTGTGTGTGTGTGTGTGTGTGTGTGTGTGTCCGCGGGAGTGCACAGCCAGGTTAAAATTTTTCCATGTGTCCCTTTGAAAGAAAAATAGTGCCTGAGGTATGCAACATCGTTCCCTGCTGGAGATGAGCTTTGTCTCCACCTACAATCACTGTTAAGTGCATGCACACACACACAAACACAACCACACACAAAGCATTAATGAGGGGTTGCCACCGTAAATGGATGTATAGTGTTTCACTGCAGATAGTCATTTCCGTCCGTCACACTGTATCTCCTACGTTGGATTCTTGGTGGTCTATTGCATTTATACACCATGCATTTCCTGTACATGAATGTGCATGTTCATTTACAGGAATACACAGAGGGAGCTGAATAAGGATTCAATTATATAGAAATGAAAACAGATTGGGCCAATACAGAATGATAAGCAACAAGGGAAAGGAGAGAAATGTAACAAGGGAGAAAACAAAACTTAGTGGTAACCAGACACTTTAATTCTCTTCCATTTGTGTGAACTCTCCTCCAATCCTCCATCAATCTAACAGTTGCTTACACAAAGGGCACAACTATAGAGATCAACTCTGTGTGGGGTTTCATCTGATATACCAATGACTGTAATTAAAGGAGTGGAGGAGGACAGACACACACAGAGAGAAACATGTTTAACACAAGCCGAGAAATGGAGGAATCTTACTTCTTATGCACTTAAAGTATAGTTTATGCAGGTTTTAAAAAACAAGAGACACGCATGTCGTCCTCTGCATGCACACACACACACACACACACACATGACCTCCACTTTGGCAGTGTGTGTTTGGAAGAGACAGTGATCTTTATGAGTTAATGCAGGCCCTGAAGGTGATGGCTCAGCTGCTGCCTCAGTTCCACAGCCCACCCATCGCGGCTGCATTTGCTAAGAGATTTAATAGTCCGTTTTGTGCATGACATCTTAGGCACAACTTGCCTCGGGACCCTTAGATGGCATACACTCTCATACAGGAACACACATCAGGGATAGGTCTTGACTTATCACGCAACGGGTTCTTCCTGAACACGAGAGTGTCCAAATGTTGGGCCAGATTTACTGCTGAGCAGAAAAAGTTTAACAAGACTATTTTTGTCAAACATGAGGAGATAATATGAGAAAAAATGAGTTATTTCCTCAAGTAACCTGTCATCATTGCAACATCCTGAAACAACACTTGCTGCCTTGGGAAACACTTGTTGACCCACATCATTGTCATGGGTGGATAAACATGAAGATGACCTTGTAATGTATCTCACTCATCCTTTACACCCCATCCCTCAAGTCTCCCCATAACACTCTCACATACCTCTTTCTCTCTCTCTCTCTCTCTCGCTCTCTCTTTCTTCCATCATTCTCATGAATGTGTCATTTATCAAACTCCACAACTGTCTCTCGCAGCCCCTCCTCTTCTTCTCTGTTTTCCTGGGTTGTGAAAACATGGCCGCCAGGAGACAGAGGGGGTCTGCTGCCTTTTGTGGCTGCTTTGGCTCAGTGTCTGTTCCTGTGTGAAGACAGGGATAGGTCTCTCTTTATTTAGCACAGAGACAATAAACATGGCCGTAACAGCCATGCAAAGCCCTGATGAGAAGCAGACAAGTGGCTCGCTAATGTGTGCGCATATGTGCGTGGGCAACCATTGACCAGTGCATGAAGCATCCTTTTCAAGGGGAACCTAAGTGAACATTTATAATAAATTGATCTCATCTTCACAACACACACAAGACATTTTATCCTGCATCCTCTTGGAGTAGTAAGTGAGCCACTGAGTGTTTAGGTGGAGAGTCCCATTGCTGTTACCCATACTGTCTTTTATAGTTAGATAGAATGCAATGCTGTTATAACTACTTAATAACTCTGTTTTGCATGATAGTACACTTCACAAGCAAAATTTACAGATGGTAAATTCACTTTGCATTTTGAACACAAGATGGCGCCCTTGCAACAGAAAGCAGATTTAATATGACAGAACGCTTCTTTCCCACTCTAGATGGCAGCCTGTGCAGAGAAAAAATATCATAAGTTGAAATCATATAAATCTAAACTAAATTAAGTCACAATTAAAAATATATAGCAGTACAAGGCTATCTAGACTGACTTATATCACAAGTTAACTGTCCATCATTTGTCTTGATTTCAGTCAGCTTTACTTTCTGCCTTTTACACTTAAATTTAATGTGTTTTTTATGAGTGGATTTGGCTTTACTTGTAAGTTAGCATTAACTTTAAAGTGTGCCAAAGTGCCTTTTCCTTTCTTTTCTTTTTTAGCTCAGTAATCCATGTAATATATTTAACTGGTCTTCATACGGCTCTTGTGCTCTGAAGCTTTGATAAGGCTTTGTAAACACATTCTTGGATCGGCTGTGTCTGCTACCTTGCATGCCTTCCTAGTAAAATTACACGCACGTACACAGAAAACACATAAACAAGAAGCATGCACACACAAACGACAACGATCTGAGACAACAGTAGCATGCAAACACGTTGTAATCATCCCCAATTAAGGATACCCGGGAGTAAGTGAGGCGGTAAGGAAAGAAAGCACTGCTTATCCCTCCACAGAAGAACAATGACGGAGTTACTGTGTGCGTGTGTGTGTGTGTGTGTGTGTGTGTGTGTGTGTGTGTGTGCATGCCTGTGTGCACACATCCAATACACACAATTACATTATGAATGTTAATTTTTCAAAGCATGTATGTTTTGCTTGTTTTTACCATGCTCTTGCTTTATTTACACAGTCAAAGGGACATCCTACCAAACTTCTTGCTTCCAAAAACAAAACACATTTAATGGACTGGTTGACTTGAGACTAAAGGTGGTGGTTTAAACTCTGTAAGTGTCCCCTTTGGCTTCGGTATAATAGTGAAGAAAAATAAAGTTTAGGACTAAAGGGGCTCCATAAAGGTCCTGGACTGGGCTCAAATCCAGGACATCAATGTCCCACGCACACCTCAGACCATCCAGACACCTCATAAAAGTGTTATTGTGAAAGATACTGAACCCCTACTGACTGCCTAGGTCCAATAATATTGAATTATGGAAGCAAAATGTCAATAAACACTTCAATTTAGTGCCTATCTAGACTAAATAGAGAATTGATAAACTAGACTTGTGAAAAGTGCTGTATTTCCTGTATTTTTGATGAAAACCTTGATAAAAAAATGATTCTCTCATTTTCTTGATACCCAGTTGACAGTTATTCAGTATTCAAATGCTGGGAAAAACTTACTAGAGTTGTTATTTTTTAACAGTGAAACAATCACTGAAGTATCTTCAGTTCAACTGTTCTTGAACATGACTCTTTCACTTTCCCCCTCTCCCAAAACGTACAAAATATTTTCTTTTCCATTCACCATGAGGGAGAAAAAAAAAAAATCACAGAAGTTTAGGATCCCACTTTGGTGCCTGTTTTGCTAAAGGATCCTCCACGAAGTCTAACCTCCCCTCAGGCATGTGTTCTCTGGACAGTCTGTGAATCGTCAGGCTCATCCAAAATAAAGTCAGCTCTCGCAACCCTGGGATATTTTCGTTCTCCACAGTGATGGTTTAATTGATTAGAGCCACACGGGGGTCACAGCGTAGAGATTGCAACACAGATTCAATACGTTCACAATAAGATACAACTTTGTGTCTGTTCTAATAACATGCAAGGGTTACTGGCCCATCCTGAGCATTGTATTGCACAGCACGAGTGGGTGTATGTTTTCTAGATTATTGGGATAAATTGAGACAATGAATGAGGGAGCAATAAATGTCATGTTGAATAAAATCAGAGCCTTTCTGATCCAGATTGTAATGTAAGATTAAGACAAAAACCTGTTACTTTTCCTGGGCAAAATGACATTTTCATGGAAGTACTCTGTTGTTTTTAACTCTCTTTTTTTCTCTCCAAATTTTAAGTCACAGATGCTTCCTTCATAAACATACAAACAGCCATTCTTACGACAACATTGTAAAACCACTCTCTTTCGCTCTCTCCCTCTCTCTCCTTCACTCACAAACACACATGCATGGAGCCAAGAGTTTGCTTGTTAGAAGTTTGTTACTAGAGTCGAGCCTTGTAATTGACTAACCTCTGCTCTGCCGCGCTCCCCTCTGCTTTGCTCATTTTCGTCAGCTCGCTCCAAAATTCTCCAAGAAACATGAACTTCGCCTGAACTCACTTCTCATACGGACACAGAGCGAGGGTGTGACATACATTACTTCTGTCAGTTAATATACAGCCATTAGACTGTAGTAGTGTGACAGGTCCACATGTGACAGAGAGTGAGGGAAAGAAGGGTCCAAACACGCTAGAGACACAGAGGGAGAAGTTGAGGGATTTTTCAAAATGGCCACAATCTATCTTTAAATTCCTGCATGTTCTTATTTAACTTCCATTATAAATCCTAGCACAGTAAACAAAGTAAACTACCTTGTACTTTATTTGGGATTTATGAGATTCATGGTTGACAGTAACTGTAGTCTGGGTTCATGATAGTCTTGTGCATGCATTTAACAATTTAAGTAACCATGACACCAGCTTTGCCATGACTGCAACAATAAAGTCAGTCTTGAAAAGGTCATGGCAGTAAAGAAGGAATCCTGCAAACGGATTAAAGTTCATTACTGTACTTTTTAAAATGCACAAAAGTCAAGACACAATGGGAACCCTGGACATTGTAAAAATAAATAATATGCAATGGACCATTCATAGATTACCTTTGAGTTTACAAGTTTGTCAAAGGTCAACCAACAAAATGTTGCTTTAAGCAGCAATGTGGTTGAACTTTGAATTTAACAGGACAAAAAGGATTAAAATCATACTGCTGAAACCCACTTTTCATTAAACTCAAAGCAAAGTTCAACATTTAATCAAGCATTGATTTGGAAATAAATTGAAGCCATACATGAAATAAGCAGTTGACCTGTTCCCTCTTGTTTTCAGTCTTTGTGCTTAGCTAAACCAATAGGCTATCGGTAATGGCTTTATATTAAGCAAACAGGGAATAATATTAAGCTTGTTGTTATTGATATGTCAGGAAAATCTTGGTGTAAAATATGGGATTCCTCAGGGAAGCGATCTTGAACCAATTTTGTTTTTGTTTGTGCTCACACGTATTACATTTCACTACACATCTGTATGAGCATGCGACAAATAAAAATCCTGAATCTTGACTTGGAAGTATTACCTCATATCAAAATGTTGAATAACCATTTCTATGCTGATGATATTTGATTGTACGTATCTGTCTTTCAAAATGACCCACGAGCACTGCCAGCTCATCTCACATCTCCCAGAAGTTTATAGTTGTGTAAATAAAACAGTGAAAGACTTATATAGCAAAAAACTAAAATACTTTTAGTAAGGCCCAAAATAGCCAGAGGAAAACTTCACTCGGTGCTAAGAATACAGTCCCCCAGAGGTGCTCCATAGTTGCCAAACTGGAAAATGGCATCTTCGAAGTCCTTCATTTGATGCACACTTGCTTAAAAAGACGTATCCCCATGTACTTAACTTAAATATAAAGTTAAATAAAACTTGAACATGTACTTAATTGGAATAATGATAGATGTCTGTAAGTCAATACATCACTATCCTGGTTTTTATTTGAAAGGAAATTCTTTATCATGTACAATGTGTACCTTAACATTAGGGAAACATAAACTTGTCTTATAGGTATTTGTACAACAGGTACAATGGGATTTGTTTCAAAAACTTCACAAGAAAGACACAGCCAATCGTATATCTTGTTTACATGAAGTGTCTTGCTGTTTTAAACCCCTAATTTGCATTGTAGGAGTATTATAGTAAGAAGTGATGTAAGTGACTTTATGTTGAGCCTGCTTTAAAGACCATCATGTTCAATCCAGTCCTAAAACTTACTGCATTTATGTTTTGAGGCCAACATGAACTAATGACTGTTATAACAGGATATATCTGACAGAAGACAGACATAAAGAAGCTTAAAGATAAAATCTGATATTTCCATGTTCTGTAGTAAATCACTGCTGTTCCATGAAACTACTACACTAAAAGTTAACGGTCTTATTGCACAAGAGCAAAAACTACATATTCATAAATTCTGTGTGACCTCATCTGTTTACATGGCACTCGCCACCAGACTGTGAAAACTTAGCTCGGCCGTGTCTCTCCCTGCAGGACAATAAAGTTTCAATTGAACCAGACACTGCGACTCGATAAAAATACCGGGGCTGTTGGGAAAACTCTGTGTTTTAGTTTATTATTAAATTAAATGTTCGGCAGGATCATATTTCATATAGCTGAGTGAGGGAGAGTGAGCAGTGCAGGATAAATTTAATAAATGTTTTCAATAGCTGCAGGAAAAATCATGTTAAAACAAAATAGATCAGGCATAAAACAGGGAACTCTGAAATGAACCTGGCATGAGCGTTTGACAAACATAAAGTTTCTGTCTCCAGACACAGGAGTTAAGTTGAACTGAGACTAGCACTGAAAGGTTTCCCACATCATTTTTAATGAATGTAACTGAACAGAAACAAGCTCTCCGGTGAAGAATGGGAAACAATTAAAGGTGTGTGTATGTGTGTGTGTGTGTGTGTGTCTCAGATAGAGAGAATGGGAAAGAGGGAGTGTGAGAGGGGAAAGAGAAACACACACTAAAAGCTAAAAGAGAGCAAGAGAGTAAGACAGCACACCAAACCCCTTGGCAGAGGACTTCAGTCCAGATGTGGAAGTTATGTGTGTATTATGAGTATCATGTGCACATGTGTGTGTGTGTGTGTGTGTGTGTGTGTACAATGCCCTTTCATTATGAATAATGTGGTAAAGGTTCATAGATTGAAAATGCAACATAAAAAGTGCAGTTGCCTGATGAGAACTATATTTGTCATTCAAACACACATGTGGGGCTCAAAGTCATCGCCCCTGACACATTTTGAGAGTAATGCTTAAATAGAAACAGCTAGGGCTATTAGATGAGATTTGCTTAAGACACAAAGTAAGTGAGAAATCTATAATTTCAGACTTCAAATATGATGAGCACAACCGTTATAGTTTTTTCATGACATATAGACAAAGTAAGAAAAAAAAAAAAGCTTTTTCTGATTTTGACCTTCTTCCCTTTATTGTTTTTCATTCATTCATTAAACAATCTAAAAAGTGGTCATGCTGATTGGATAAAACTGCCACCAGAAAATACCTTTCATTAGACTTTTATTCATGTCATACTTTATTGCTTTACCACATCAGAAATTCACAAACAGTTAGAGCATGGGACTTTTTGAAGAACAGCTACCATTCCTCTCAAGTAAAAAAGAAAGAAAAGAAAAGAGAAATAATTTATCAGTATAACAAGCAGTGGCAGCTAATGTTTGCAATTTGACCCAGAGACATGACCCAGAGAGAAAACTGTTGTTGTTTTTTATTGATGGTGAAGCATCAATGAAACGATCCGGGCAAAGTGGTGGATCAAAATCATCATCACAAATAACAATTTAAGTAACATTTGAGTAAAACAATGAAGATTAACAGTACCACCTAGACTCATAAATATTCTGCAATTTGATGAAAAACATCATTCTGTAAGAACTTTTAAACTCAGATTTTATCATAAAGATGTTAAAAACCATAGCTTTATTAACCTTGGGTCCAGACCCTGGACTCTCTGGGGCATAGAAATACTCCCCAACAGCGACACGTTCCAGACTAAAGGAAAAAAAAGTTACAGTTTTAATGATTTGGTCCAAGAACTTCCAAAGTGGCACACAAAAGAGTCACAATAAGTTCCTCTCTGCTGCTCTTTTTGATTCTCTTAGTCCCGACAGGAAATAAATGTTTGACTCATGCTTCTAAGGAACTGCTAGACGGTAAATGGCTACGACGGCTAATATCTTTAGTTTTGATGTGTGAAAAAGGGACAGACAGATCAGGATGACGGCATGAAACACATCCTGCTGGAGAACCAAGTCACAAAAACCACCATGTCCAATCACTGCGTTCGGTACAAGCTTTGAAATAAGCACACAATTGCCGTCGCTGCCAGATTTCCCAGATCGGGGTGCTGTGGGAGAAAACTTGATGTGGTATTGTTTCCCTGATCTTCTGCATTGGTGTATGGCAACTTAATAAGGTCTGAATGCTAAACCCGTGTAGTGTTTTACTGCTCTGGTGACTCCATGCTGGCAGAATGTTTGCTTCTCTTCACTGTTGGGGGAAAGCCTTTTTATTTGTGGTCTCTGAATCTTTATTCTGAGCTACTCATAAAGCACTGAGATGAGTGATAGCATATGGTCTTCATCAACAAGGGAGCTTTCTTGTGATACTTTATAGCCATTTAAATTGAGAGATGAAAGGCTGTGACACACAAGCGAGTTAGACAACAATTTGATTTTCAGCCGACACTTCTAACAAGCTCTCATTTATCTTCATACTTTTTCTATACTCACAGAGCCCGATCCCTCACATAGACAAACCTCTGACTTTATAAACCCCTCCCCCCCAGAAAAAAACCCAAATTAATATAAACTTTTAAAATAGATGTGTATTCTTGAAAATATACATCTTAATAATTTAAAACACATATCAAAACTCTGATAATTAATTTCCCAAACTGACACCAAGAAATTAGTACATGCATTTCAACCAGGTTTGATTACTGTAACACTTCCTATGCTGAGTGATACAAATAATCTGTAGGCTGGCTCCTACTGATTCAAATTTCAGCAGACAAGAACATTTGAACTCATAACCCCGGTCCTTAAAACCCTCCATTGGCTCCCCGTAACTCTTACAATCACTTTAAAAATACTATTATTAGTCCATAAACCTCTCAATGGTTCAACTACCAACTATATTTCTGACTAACAGACTACAACCCAACCCCGCTCCTCAGGTCATCAGGTGGAGGTCTTTTAGGCGTACTCTGAAATACTGTAGGTCAAAGGCCGGGGTGGGGGGGGCTTTAATTACTGTGGTCCTTCTCTCTGGAACAAGTTACCTGTTGACCTGCAGTCCATCACAACTGTCTCTTCTTTAAAAGCTGAACTCAAAACCTGTGTGTGTGTGTGTGTGTGTGTGTGTGTGTGTGTGTGTGTGTGTGTGTGTGTGTGTGTGTGTCTGCGTGTGTCTGCGTGTTATGTGATGTTTTTGATGTTTGGGTGCATGTCTTATTGATGAGATTTCTGTACCCCGCTTTTTTACCCTGGATGTAAAGCACATTGAGCTTACTTGTAATGCAATGTGCTTTTTAAATCAAATTGATATCAAATTGCTATTTTTTTCTTTATTGCTCTTATTTTTTTTACTTTTGGGGCTGTACTAAACTGTATAAACAAGCTAGGACTGTTTCATAATCTGCTGCTTTAATTGACATAGTCTTCGTCATTAAAGCTTATTTTAACATCTCATTGTATTCAATGTTAAAGAGTTTTATCCTGGTTTTTATTGTTCTTTTTAAAAAAAAAATCTAAGTCTACGTCTGATTTCTTTTGCTTTTCTGAAGCTTTATAAATAATCCTGTCCTGTCCTACTGTGAAGAAAACTCTGATTTTATAAATCAAAGTCACAGAGCATCCAGAGTTTGGGTTTCCTTATAGAAGAAGATCCAAAACTTCAGACTTTAGGACACAGGGATAAACCACATGTGGCTCCAGCCCGTGAGCCATAGTCATATTGGTGAGTTTTCAAGGAAGTCAGTCTACTATTTTTATGGAAGTCCCAATGGTCTTTCTGTATAGATTGAGTATTATTGAACCACTAAAAGAGATCTGACAATTATTATTTGTAACATAAAGACTAACTTTTTTATTAAGGTTTTTATTAGCCTATAAAGTAAGAGATGTTCTGCTCTTTTTTGTTTTTGAAGGAAGAAAGAGTGTAAATGCTGAGATGAAGTTTGATAGATAAAACAGATTACAGTCCCATAGCCCTTTACTTTCTACCTTATACGTTACAATAAAAAAAAGTGTTTTTTTTCCCATCCTCTGTCCTCTCTTTCCCATGATCGTCTTCACCATCACCTTCTTCTTGTCGCTGACATAAATAGGCTACTAAAGCGACAATCATCTGAAGTTCGGCAACTTAAAGTCGAGCTCATCCTCCTCATCCTCAGCATCTGTACAGTGAACACAAATGTCCTCCCTTATGGAGGGCGCAGGCTAAGTGTTGCTGCTCCCCTTATCTAAAAGGATCTCTATCCTGCTTTAACGAGCCACTTGACCTCCCTCGGCGCTCCCCATACTCCCTGGGTGACGCAAAAAAAAAAGTGGGCTGGCGAAGCGCTAAGTGCACTAGTTTAGAGGACTATCGGTGCGCACTGAAACATCACAGGCAGGCGGACTTCATTTAGAGCCTTATGGTGCTTCAGCTTCTCTCACGGATGTTCTATCAATACAAAGACCTTGGCGGAGATACCGGGATGTGTACGGATGTGTTTGACAGAGCAAACACTGACTTTTCCTCCAACTTGTAGCAACCGCCTCCATTCACTAAGTTGAGGGGCTGATGAAACTTTTTTTTTTTTTTTTTTTTTTTTTTTTTCTGAATGAGTATCCCGCTGCTGGCTGCCACATCTGGACTCGAGATTCTCGGAGCTGTCAAGTCACGAGCCAACGTTAAGCCGGACCTGACCTGACCCTGCTCTTCTCTTTTGTCCTTCCCAAACTTTGAGGCGGAATATTGGACTTTTATCTTCATCTTTATATTTTCAATTCATCCCCCCCCCACCACCCCCACCGTCAATTTAACGCTCAAAATGGAACATTCAGTCTTCAGGATAACATGCGTCTTGGTGGTTATCTGTCTCTCGGATAAAAGGTGAGTTGAATAACATAAAAAATGACAGAATTTAAAGTAAAGTTCAGCTTTGTTAGTTTAAAAGGGGAAACATCCTTTGCGTAAATTTCTAAAAAACCTTTCATTGTATTTAATTTTAATCATCATAAGCAATACAGATAAGTTACTGTACCTACTTTTACAACATTAAAGACAGCTTTCTTTCATGCAAATACAGTTATATAACTCACACTCTTCTTAACTTGTCCTGAAAGCTAAAATATACAACTGAACAATTACACATTAAGAATAAAAGATTTCTTTTTAAATACTTGTTTACAGTGTTTTTCCAGTTATCTGCTCTCCATGCACTGCCTTTTCCAAAACAATGTTGCCAATCAGCAGAAAGTTACCCTTTGGAAAGACAGTCGTTGGAACAGGTTTACTCTAAAAGCAGGAAACACAACAGGTAGCAACAGAAGCCGTCCTGGAAATTACAGAAGCACACATGTAGGCTAATGCCACCTGGAAAGTAGAGCACAGCCATGACAGTCATTATTGTCATGCCATGTTTTATTTTGGTGGTTACTAAGGTGAAAAGCTACTGTCTGCTTTCCTGAAGAGAGCAGGAGGTGCTTGTGTGTGAACTTCAGGATGTGTTTCTTTGATTTAATAAAGAGGCTTGCAGAAGAGGAACTTTCAAGAAGCTACGCATGTTGATAAAGTTTCTGCAGCTGTATGAGTCTGTGTGTGTGTGTGTGTGTGTGTGTGTGTGTGTGTGTGTGTGTGTGTGTGTGTGTTACTGTACACTCCTTCCTACACCTGGTATTTGTGTGTGCTTGTCAGTGTGTGCTTCAGCATGTGTGCATACAGAGGTGTGTGTGCCCACAGCCATGCATTCTCCTGGCATGTGCGTTTCAGTCACACTGAGACGACCTGTGTTTGAGTTGTAATGATATTGAAAAGAGAAGCTTCCTCTCAGACCGTCATCAGCGCAGACCTGTGTTTTCCTTGTTACTGCTGTTACTGTTTCTCTGTGAAGAATAAAAAAAAAAAGAGCTATGACGGCTGTCAGCTGAATTACGGTCGTTCACAACATTGATCTGCAACAGAAGCAGCAGACAGTTGAGTTCAGCGACACACCTTACAGCAAAAGAGTCGCTGACTCGGATTCCCTGAGGGGATTTTTCTGCAAAACTGTTACTAAATGTGTTGGAACCGTGCCAACAAAGTGGAAGCTGTTGCTCCAACCCCCACTGCAACTCACCTGTTTTACTGTACAACTATTATCTAGTCACCATCAAAGGGAAGATCAAACAAAACTAGTCTTTAGCCTATTAAAACTCAGTGCAGGAACACAATGTCGCAAGTATCGATAGATATATTTAAAGAACCCACATTCCTTTAGAATCACCCAACGGACTGTCGTCTTTTACTCTGTGGGAGTAAACATTTGCTTTCGGTAAGACATTTTAGAATCAAAACACAAAGAAAAGAAAATGAGACTGCTCCTACCCCTAGCCACCAAATTGCCAAAATATCTCATCTACAGTACTACCATGAGTTTGGATCATCGAGTCAGACCATGTGGATCTCAAGAAGTTGGTCTGACATCCAACTTAACAAAACACAATGTTTTAACAGAAGCATAAAGGTCAAAAGACAAGATAAGATACTTTATTGTCTCTGAATGCAACAACATTTTGTATTTCACAAACAGACCAGCATCAAAAGAAGAGATAAAAAAATGAAAATGTAAATAAAATAATTAAAGATTTAAGACAAAAGGATAAAAGACAAAAGCAAACAACACTCAGTATATTCAAAAAATGAATAGTGGCTTTTGCACAGTGTTTGAAGATGTGGCAGTATGTGTAAGAAGAGGGAGAAAAATGTCTGACTTGTAGGTTTGTCTCCTCAATAACCCGACCTGTGTGCTCCATGCAGGGTAGACTCCAACGAGATCTTGGGCCTGAAGCTCCCCAACATCGACCCCATCCTGAATGCCAACACAGTGTGTCTCACTCTGCCGGGTTTGACGCGCCGCCAGCTGGAGGTGTGCATGCGTAACCCGGATGTGACAGCTTCAGCAATCCAGGGAATCCAGATCGCCATCCACGAGTGCCAGCACCAGTTCAGAGGGCACCGCTGGAACTGTTCCAGCCTGGAGACCAGGAACAAAATACCCTACGACAGCATAGTCTTCAAAAGAGGTCAGTCTTATGGTCAGAAAGAAGCCATGTTGGTGCACAACGAGCCATGTCGCATCTACTTTTTTGTAACTGTGCTGCATCTTTTGCAAATGCAAATTTAGCAAATGCTGCTAAACGTTAACTTCAAAAATGGGAAAATGACTAAACACCTTTCGGAAGTGAGGGTTAGGATATCTTCTGATCAGTTCAAAAGTTTTGTCTTCAAACACGCTGTGGTTTCATCCTCAAGCACACTTTGATAGAATACCTTGAAAGGAAAAGCTTAGTAAGATTAGTTAGCACAAAGATACCTAAACATCCTGAACAAGCATTGGTATGATTTTCTTCTCCAAACACAGTCAAAAGATTATCTAAAGGGATAATTTCATCCCTTGGATACAGCTCTCGTCTGATGTGAATGAAGTCCTCCAAATGTTTAGATGATAGTGACTAGCAGACTCTATGCACTGCCTAGCCTCCTTACTGTAGCTTCTCAATAGCCTGACAATAGAGCAGGTCGCTTCAAAAGCGGTTAGTCACCTCAAGATTACCAAGACTCATGCAGATCAGTTTCCTCTGACGCTTTGTAGTGCTAGGCTCTTTGCAAGCCAGCCACAAAAGGTTGAAAGAAGATCTTTCTTCGTTAGCAAGCCTTTAAATGGAGTCATCCCGGGTTAATAACTGAAACAGGAATCCATTCATGAGTAGCCAGAGTGCCTGGATGCAAGAGCAGCGCAAAATGCAATGTCTTAACCTGAGTTTCCTGTCAGTATAAATTGTAAGTAGAACTCTATAAACATTTTTGACGATGCAGATGAATAAAGGTCCTAATTGTAAGCAAACTGATTTAACTCAAATGACATTGGCATGTTGGGATGTTGGGCAAAGGGTTCCGATTATACTTCTTGAAAATCAAATGTATGTATCGCGCTGTAGTGCAATGGCTTGGCGACATCTTTCTCCTAAATATATCAATTTAAATGAATGATTATTAGTGCATAGGTGCACAAAGTGTGTAAGAATTCAAAAAGGTAAAGACAACCAATCAAATACATCCACATATATCTATTTCAGCATGATTATCTACTTTGCATGCAAAGGTGGGCTGGTCAGGTTTGTTGGCCTGACCAATGGGCACTGACATGTGTGGAAGCACACAGTGTAGAAACTACTCAGTAACCTTTAACCACTGGCGGTAAACTGGAAAGGGAATTTCGTACCATCATAAAACACACTGATTAAATGTGTAAGATTATTTTTTATTATCGGAACGACAACTGATGCCATTCTTTGAGCTTCATCTTATCTTCGTAGAATCCAATAATGAAATATAAGTTCTTGTAAAACTCATTTGGGTCCTTATCTCCTATCTCTTTTGTGTCACCTTAAAAAAAAAACTATTAATTACAGTATTTGCTTACACACCTCTGGTCTTACTTTCACTCCTCACTGACTCATTGAAAGGCTGTTTGTCTTTATTAGTAGAGGCGGTTGCTGGTTGTCTGGCATCCCTGGTTTGCCCCGGGTGCAGAAACTCCAAACCACTGATATAAACAACCTCTTTAACTCAGTGATTCATCTGTTAAACGCTGATATGTTCCGCTTGCTGAAAAAAAGAAATTGACACAAGTTAACGTGCTGGGGCTATTATCACGTGCAGCTACTGAAAAAAGGGCAGTGCTTCCACACTTGATGTAATAAAAGTAATCTAGTCTCACACAATTGACTCATATTTACCAAACCGGTACAATTGCTTCACATTTCATAACAAGAAGTTTATGTACAGTATGTGTTTGAAAGGCTTTGAAGCAACATTTACATAGTGACACAAAACCGATGGAGAAAAACTGGTTCAGATGAATGACTTATTTGGCATTAAAAACTCCTGTTCAATAATCTGACAGACTTTCTCTAATCTTTGGATTTTCTTTTTTGAGCTTGTATCAGGGGCTCTACATCTAGTCAAGTCAAGTCCGTTCTGTTTACACAAATCATATCAGAAGTTACCTGAGGGCTCTTCTCATGCAGAGCAAGTCTAGACTGAACTCTTCATAATATTATTAACAGAAACCAAATGTTTGTTTTTAGTTTTTATTTACTACATTAGATGCGGCTTGCAGCCTGTCTTGCTCGGCCACGTTATCTCTCTGCTGATGGATTCTGATAAATCTAATGGGCCCGTGCTCAGCTTGCATTAAAAACTGGGCTAAAGAGGACATCAGGCAAGACATGAATAGACAGAAATAGGAGAATCTCTCCCTCTTTTCTTCTCTTTCTCCGTCACTGTGTCCTCCCTCGCTGGGCTTCTCCTAATGCTTTTACTTCCCTTGCCACAGCGAGTACTTGTGAATTTGCTCTCAGCACTTTCCCAACTCTCAGAGGCAAAAGCATAAACCTGTTTAGTTGGTTTCTGTAACACAAAGTGACAGTTTCCTTTCAATCTTTAATTCATTTTGTCACTTCCTCTGCCATCAGTTCAGCGGGGCGTGCCACAGCCGGTGAATTATTTCTTAGATTGATTTGTACCCAGTCTTCCGGGGGCCTATGTGCGGAGCTCAGCTCAGAGAAGGGAAAGAGCTAAAACGGGCTTTCTATGTATAAAGATGTCCTAAGTGGGCCTAAGTGCCATCTCTTTCGATGCCCCATGCTTGTGTGGGACAAGGTGGTTCTGTTTTTTTTTTTTTTGGTATGGCATATTGATTATGTGTCCTTCTTTTGGAACAAATGACTACTTGCATTTTTCCCTACAAGAGATGTTACCAGTGACAAACCAACTGAGAATTATCTGACTCTGCAGTTTCCCCTTACAGTAGCTCTATGATGAGTTTTATAGTCTCCCCATAGAGCCAAGGGCTCATTGTTAAATTTTATGTGCCATACAGATATTGATATACAGCTTTACTGTTTTGATTGAGTCTCACTTGGGCTGTTTCCAAATGCAGCATGAAGCTCTTTTCAGTAAATAAAGACACTGTGATAAACGCAGTGAGCACTACTTCCCCAGCACAAGACAAAAATTACCAGACCAAACAAGTGAATAGATGTTGTGTATAGTGGAACACAAAGCAGCCAAAGAGTTAGTGGGGACCTAGAGATCTCAAATGTGGACATTCAACAGGTGGACAAATTAAGGACCCGATGCAGATATGCCTTTGCCATAAATCTGTTGGTTGCACCAAGTTGTACACCTCAGATGTCTGTGTCAAGTTTATAGTTTGTGCAGCTTCCATGCCGACTTTAAGCTGACTCTGCTTGACTAACCTATACAAGGGGCTGTCTTGCTGGCAGTTTAAAGGGATAGTTCAGCATTTCTGCAGTGGGCTTGCATGAGGTACTCTTCAAAAGTAAGTGTATTAGCCACAGGAGATGCCTAACAGGCTATACGGCTATGAAGACGGGGTCGTTTGCTACATGTTATTTAGCTAATTTCAAGAATAACCAAGCTAAATATCAACGCCTGGGTAAATCTATGATTTATTTTAGGTATACTTTATTTTTCTGCTTGCATGCCACTTTGTTTTAGGACATACTTTGGCACACCACATATGTGTTCCTCCGCGTGACGCGCACCAATCAGCTATTTGGGTCTATAGTATAAAGAACTCAACATGAATTATGTCAAGGAGACTTATGTCTAATTATGTTGTGAATTTTGATATTACTGCTAAGACCTGTTAGAGTTAATGTTTCCAGGTGACGTTGCGATGCATTTTCATGAATTTCCCCCAGGGGATAAATAAAGTATTTCTGAGTCTAGTTTACCTCTTTGGCAGAACAAGGTTAGAACTTCACTGCTTCCCTGACATGCTAGCTCTGTTTAAAATTGCATATTGCAACCATAAACTTCTAGCCTAGAGTAACATCGTTGGCGAATACCTTTATCATGGAGGTGCTCTTATAATTGTAGGTAGATATAGTTGTGTGACAGTGATTATAGGGTGACTAACTATTATTTGAAAACGTGCAGCACAGTTGCATGGTTCAACTACAGATTCAACTACATGTTAGCACAGAGGTTCAGCATGGCAGCAAATGTGTCAAACTTTACAACATATCTTCCTAAAAACTAAATAACATCAAGTTTACCTAAACATATGAATGAGAAAAGCAACATCAAACAGTGCTAAAAGGGGCAGTTCAAGTTAATAGCATTTTTATTTGACTCCCAACGAGCAGCCTGAAACATTTCCCCTTAAAGCTGTGTCCTATAAACTCCTAAGTGGTTTCTTTTCATGTTTTCTTTACAAGTTTCCATTATAAACTTCAGGTTTTCTACAACAGTATGTGACTGCCAGTGGGGCTACTTTTATAGACCCTGAGGGCACTATCGCTCACAGAGATCTCACAACAAATGTTGTACAGGCTACGAGTGCAAGTGCTGTTGTCACACTCTCTATCTGTCAATATTCACGGATTCCACAATTAGACATGGAATTTTGTGCACCAATATATATTTGCACGGATAGAGTGAAAGTGTTTGTGTGTTTACGTGTGTGTGTATACATAGGAAAAGACGACTATAACATTAGTCTGCAGAATTACAGATCGGTTGCGGTAGAGTTTTACTCATTACATGTGCTGCACTCTAGTGAGATTTGCTGTCGAGGAGAAAGGGATGTGTTTAGCTGAAAAGCAGTCACACATGGTATAGAGAGATTACATGCACACAGTCATTTAACCACCTCCTCTACATGCAGAAGTCTGCCTGGGCCATTTTCAAGTGATTACTAGGCAATCAAGACTTAATTAGCCTGTTTAAGCAAAACAAAAAAATGCACTTACAGTAACACATATTTGGGTTCTAAACTTTCATTGCAAGACAAAAAACTTGACAATCTCTTGTTTCATGAGCATAAGGGGCTGAGGGAGACTCGGCTTGTGTAGAGTGTGAGTCCTCTGTGAGTTCTCTGTGTGATGGGAGTGGTGGGAGTCTGTTCATGTTCAGCTGGCCCACTGACGAAATACGCAAGTGTTTGGAACACTTAATTGCTATTGTCCCAGATGTTTCCTTAGGTGATATGAGTCTCAGCATGTGTGTTTATAAAAAAAAAAGGTGTGAATAAATTCTTATGTGTGGCTTAATCAAAATAGTCAAAACTTTACTTAACTACAGCATGGCTGTGTCTGAAGAAGTCCAAACTCTCAAAGTGTTGTACACATTTTGCCCACAGTTAGATTGAAAAGATGCCTTTGTTTAAAACTCTTTAGAAACTTGGCTTTAGCTATATAATCATTATCCAAATATCCAAGATGTATATATACATTTATATATGTATATATAAGTTTTACAACATTACTTTACTGGAAGTGAATGTGTTTATTGCTCAATCTGTTTCTGTATAGAGTAGAAAATACAGCAACTAAAGATGTCCTAAGATTTAATACATGTACTAAAGCTGTATACAAGAACAATGCTGAGGACTACATTTGTCCTAATAATCTTAGTATTGATTGTGATCTTAATGTAATTCTCCATCCTCTATGTACATGGTTATCTCATTTTACCTGACAGGTTCACAACACTGTATATGTTCTGCCTCCAGGTTATAGAAAACATGTGCATTTTATATGCATTTTACACCCTACAGATGCTTCTTTAAGAAAATTGGCACTTGCAGAACGTTGACACAATCCAGGTTTATGATACTTTCTGTCATTTTGGGGTAAGCGGGTGATATACAGTACAGTGACACTTTAAAGAGTTCAGATGCCATCTTCCTCTAGGTAATTGCCTTTTTTAAAACATTCTTCTTCTCCATATCACATAAATTACCCAATTATCATGTACTGTATTCCAACAGGTTTCAGAGAGAGCGCCTTTGCATATGCCATCGCAGCAGCGGGCGTGGTGCACGCGGTGGCCAACGCCTGCTCCATGGGCAAACTGAAAGCGTGCAGCTGCGATGAGAAGCGACGTGGGGACGAGGAGGCCTTTCGCATTAAACTGCACCGTCTGCAGCTGGAGGCCATCCACAGAGGGAAGGGGATGGTACACGGCGTCATGGAACACTTCCCGGCTGAACTGCCGGGACCCCAAGACTCCTGGGAGTGGGGGGGCTGCAGCCCGGATGTGGAATTCGGTGAGAAGTTCTCGAGGGACTTCTTGGATGCCCGTGAAACCTACAAGGACATCCACGCCCGTATGAGGCTACATAATAACAGAGTTGGGAGACAGGTGAGTGCGGATCCAAAGTGGGAGGTTGTGGATATTTGAATGCCTGTGTTTGTGTTCCTCCTAGTTTGTGACTTTGTTTTTATATTTTTCCATTGCAATCTTCCTTTTTGGTTTTCTTTTCAGTTGATCCTTTCAAATCAGACACATTCAAAGGGCCCAAATTTGTCATACTAATGTTCTTCAATGTGTTTGTTTCTACTCCAGCTTCTGTGTCTAATGGCTTTGATTCCATTTTTGGAAAACTAAAAAATCCGCCTTCCATTTTTGGCTTTCCCCCCAAATTTAAGAGAAACTCTATCTCCAACTTTTACTCATCAAGTTAAAGGTCCCATATTCTGCTTTTTCTGGTTTTATATGCCCTTTAGTGTGTTTTCCAAGTGTCCTGTGCATGTTTAGGCACATCTATGTGCAAAAATTCAAGATCTGCGGAAACGCAGCTTCTCCTACGTCCTCCTGTTAGCTGTAGCATTAGCTGCATGTAACGCTCGGTTCTAGTCCACCTCGATAAAAATTTGTCAGTCCGACGTCAGTGTCAGTGTGAGATCACTGATCTAAGTCCATTGGCTCGTTGTGGCAAGCCCAGCAGCTCATGTTGAAATTTCCGAGACGCGTGCTGAGCAACTGACCAATAACAACAGAGCGGATCGGCAGACCAATCAGAGCAGACTTGGCCCACGTGGGGTCTAACAGTGGGGGCTCAGCAGAGTGTAGCTGACGGACTCAGAGTGGAGAGGGAGCAAGGAGGAGCAGTACATGAAAACAGATACTTTTTTCGGACTTTATCTATTGTGAACGTACAAAAGTAGGTACATAGATTAAATATACAAACCCCAAAAAGGGCATAATATGGGCTCTTTAAGTCTACCACGTTTCAGTTGTTAGGTGTCATGTGGGTTTGTATGAAAAATAACTGATGTAGTCATCAACTTGGAGTTGGAATACAAACTGTAGTTGGGGAAAAAACTATACCCTCTTATTGCAATTGTTTTTAACACATATCAAGAAGTGCATTTAAAGGCCGACTTTGATTAAGCTGACTCAAAATACACTAAGTGACTCATGCTGTGAATAAAAATGTTTCACTATCGTTAATATAATTTAGAAAAGAAAAACATTTGACACCATAAAAACAGGTGGAGGGTTGGGTGGGTCAAGTGCTGCTGGGCCAATAATAATGCTGCAGTGCAAAACCCAATCTGGTTGTAGTGGTGAGGTCAACGGTGTAACACCGTTTATTTTTGCTGCAAACGTCTGTGCGTGTGTTCATCTGTGTATGTGTTGCTTAAGCTGCACCTTTAGTAATGGTTTCTCTGCAGTTCATATTTTGTTATATTAGGATTTGTTTTTCTGTTTGTTTCTTGGACGATGGACACAAAACAGTCATCAAAGAAGTTTTATGATATAAGAGCTAACTCCAAGCTCTCTTCATACCACTGAGCCTTCTTCTGAAGCCTTTACACAAACACAGGGAGTCAGTTGTTTATGGAGTCATTACATTACTGTTTTTATCTAACAAGAGTTCTGCTACAATTTGTTTCAAATCAGAATTTGGAAGCTTATTGTTATTATATATTCTGTGTGAACACAGATGAGTTACTGCAGAGGTCCAATTGGAAACATTTCATTTTTGTTGCAGGGCAAAGAGGATAATTCTTTCTCAAGAGGAAGTACTTAAAAAAGTATTTTAGTGTCGTAAAGACACATGATAAAAAGTTGTTTTGTTTTGTATTTAATTCTGGTTTTCATGTAAAAGGAGGAAAATTGATATGTGGTCATCCGAGGGGTCAGCAGCTTTATTAAATACAGTCACTGTCTAACATAGTTTTGTTGCTAGGCTTTTCTGTCATAAGTGATTTTTTGACTCAAAACAAACAAAAAAAAAGAATAAATATTAGAAAAGTCCATTTTTATTTCTTTATTAGTATTCTTATTTAAGCTTAATCTGGAAAATACAGTTTCAAATCACCAAACAATCAATGTTCCATGCTCAATTTCATCTTGTGTATTTTACTGTTGAGAGAAAACCTTCACAATGTAATCTATCTCAGTACAAACCACAGAGAGGAACAATGTGTATTTGTTCCTGCCACCACAGAGGGAATTCCCATTATGATTCACCTTTTTGCATTGTGGTTACCTTAATAAACAACCTGCAGGAAACAGTAATAGATACAGATGTCTGGAGTAGCTTTCAACTTTACTTGACTTTGATTTTCAGTACAACCTGATAATGATCCCAAGTTATGAGTGATGTTTTAGATTGTTGATAAAGAAGGAAAAAAAATATCTCTGGTGCAAATTATTCTTTTGATGGTTATATTTGTGATTTTGTCAGATTTATGGTAAGCCCTGTAGAGCTTACAGATCCACAGGTGTGGTAGGTAGATAGCTTGATCCATTTTCCGTCAGCCTGTTACTTGTGTTACATCTTGTATTGTTTTGGCTTTGCATTGTCTTGTTGTTTCTTCGGGGAAACTTCAGTAACTTCCCCAGCTCTCAGGACTTGAAGAACTTACAGATCAGTCAATATCTCTTAGACAGATCCGGAAAGTTTGTACCCATTGTGTTGTTAGGACGATGGTCATTTGCTCACTGTGTTCTGTCATTTATTGATATGTCAGATCAGTCTTGATGTCCGAGTAGAGGAACTGAATTCAGTACCAAGAGGCTTTTTCTGTACTCATGTTTACCTTTCCAGTTACAGTATAAGTTGACTTCTTCTGTTTATCGAGAAGGTTCTCATATTTTTAAGGACATTGTAAGTAGTGATAAGCAGCATCAATGATGATTGTTACAGTTGTATATTGGGATATTTTTGACTGTGAAAGTGCCAAACAAAATATTTCAGAGTGATATTACTAATCGACCTTCCCAATCCTCTTCAAATTAAGTAAAATAACTTGTGTTGTTTTCTCAAGTCAAATCTTGGTATTATTTCTAATTTCTTTTGACTTCTCGTTCCTTCAAAGTTTGCTGCCTGGGGCAGTGGGAGAGAGAGATGTAAATGACAGTGATAAGCCTTAACGATATCCAGCTCTGTGGTGGAACAGAGACAAGAAGCGGCTGTAAATTGCTCATTGTTCCCCGTTTCCTCTTGAGTAATTTGGGCCTGTATCTTTCCATCAGTTTACTTCTGGTTTCCTTGATTATGCAGTCAAAACACAAATGTGGAGCGCGTCATCTGGACTGAACAACAGCTGGACTCCCTGCAGTAGCTGTAATGGTAGAAGAAGTCATAGATGTAGAACTGATGACATATATTCCAATCAGTGATGTGGATTTGGGAGTACACTTTGGGTGGGGGGCTGATATGACATGTGTAGCAATGACTGTTTAATACAAGGGAGAGAAATCTATTGGGTCCTCCGCTTTTTGTTTGGATGTAAAGTGAGGTCTTGAGACTTGGTCAATAGGCAGGGTCACACCTTGGCGTCATGCAAGTTGTTTTTACTCTGTCTACTGTACCTCCTGAGGCCACATGCAGCCAAAATGTTGAAGCCCTAGAGGTCATTATAGCACATCTAAAGCATCCGAGGTTTCAACCTGTTTGAGTCCTTTCTTGTTTTGTTTCATTACAGTATATGCTGTTAAAATGCCGTCAGGAGAGACGCTGAAACCTCATCTCTTGTGAATACAGTGAAGGTCTGGATTTAGATTATTGTTAAATCTTTGTTATCTTCTGTGATGATCTGAAGCTTTGTAACTAAAATCTCTCGATTTGGCTCAACATGAAAAAGATCAAATGTAACCCGTGGGAGACAAATTATAATCCTGTCATTTTTTTCTTCAGGGAAGAGTTATTTGTGACTTTGTCAGATTAATAGTGAAGGTAAAAGCTTCTCAACTTGTACATTATGTTTTGCCCTCAGCTAACATGTCCTGGTTGGTGTTGGTCATTTTGTAGATGAAGTTTTGTTATCAAGGCAGAAAATTGACTCTTATGGTCTATATGCACACTATTTGCTTTGTTGGAATCATGTCCAGTTTTAGCAGTGACAGGCATTCATTAAAAATTGTTGTATTGAAAAAAATCCTCACACTGATGGTCTGGTTTGCTTTGTAAGGCACTTGGGGACATCTTTAACCCAGAAGTTTATATATAAAAAAAAACGTCAAACTCTGAGAAAAGCACAAACTCAAGCGCGTCATCTGGACTGAACAACAGCTGGACTCCCTGCAGTAGCTGTAATCAACTCAAAAACTCAACTCAAGAACTCAAAATGGCACTTCTGGGATTTAATTAAATAGACAGTTTGATCTTTTCAGAAGGTTATACTGAAGAAAGGATCAATAGTGTCTCTCAGGTTTCATAAAGAAAATGTTTTCAGTGTGGCAGGCTGCAGAGTTCAAGCCAAGCAGACTTCATCATCCATCAAACAAGAGAAACTTTGACTCATAGCCATCATCATTTAAGATATTAGAGCTGTTATTGGAGATGATTGCTGTTGCCATCAGTCAGGACTGATGAATCTGATAGCTGCAATCTTTAGCATCATCATTTATCTGGGTATCAAGATTAAGGGACTTTTTGAGCTATCTGCACAATAACATACCATTGTTTATATGGACTTGCTCAGAGGGATGTGGTTGACAATGGTACAGACGCTATCAATGGATGGAGTGAAAGAAAGAAAAAAAGAAGAGGGAAACAGGCAGAGAGCGAGACAGAAGGTAGAGTGAGTCATTGCATAGCTGTTGTACTGTAAAATACCACGCGCCTTGATGACTTCAAATAGTATAAAAAACCGCAACAAAACCCCTCTAAGACCTTGAGTTGAACACACACACTGATGAACACACACACACAAACACACACATGGCCCCTAGAATCAAACAAAAAACATTGACAGGTGGGGCCTCAAAATAATGCCTACCCTTCCCGTATCTCTTTCCTCCCACCGACCTGCACACCGCCTCTGCCACCCCCACTCCTCACAGAGAAGTAGTCTTTAAGCAGAGGAATGCGGTGGTTTTTTAGCGGGGTGTGCATGTCGCCTCATGCCCACCCCAGGGTTCTCACGGCGTCCCGTCTTGTTTTTAGCCCTAATTAGTGGCTGCTGGCAGTTTGGAAACAGATGTTTAAAACCCTGCAAAAGATTTTAGACTTCAAACGCCGAGGCGGAAAGTAGAAAGAGATTCGCCCTTCCTTCCCTCCCCTCTTTCCCCTCTGCTACTTTGCCTGCACAAACTTCTCTCCAGCGGGGCTGATTACAGAACTAATACTGTACATGAAGGAGGCACGAGAAACGAAAGCACATGGGGGGTTAATTTACATAGGATACCCACATATCACTCACACATTGCATATGTTAAATGCAAGCTTGTCCAACACTTACGTACATTTGAAAACCCCAAATTCTTAATAAGTCTAAGTTCATTATTTGAAAACCTTTGAATCGATTAAAACTTGTAATTCAGCCAATTTAGAAAGATACAAATCAGTTCATCATAATTCTACAGACATTAGTCTTAATGTGCGAATGAAAAGTTCAGCCCTCCATGTTGTTTTTGCAATGATCCAAAACACACTACTGTTCAGTAGCTAATAATGCCCGTTTAATTGGCTGTCTACATGTTTAAAGTTGCAGCTCATGAAATGGAAACACTGCGCCGCTGCAGTCAATTTCTTGGCCAAGTTTTTTTTTTTTTTTTCTTCTGAGCGTTCCTCTCAATCGTTTGAAAAGCACACCTCAAAACAAATGCTTGGCACGCTTTCCTGTGTTCATGCTGCAGAGCTTACTGCCTTGCAGAGGCTCTGTTGAATCCTGTCTGTTCATTAGGTAGGTGGTGACAGTGTCGGCTTTGCAACAGTTTGCCGTAGTACTGGCAAGCGTCTTCTGCTAATTACAATTTACCATCAGAGCATGACTTCAGGGTAGAAAGGTGAGATCCCCCCCCCCATTTTTAAGGAATGAAACAATACTTTTCAACTTCTTTTGACCTCGCTTAGAGATGTTATGCAGCCAATATGCTGTCTAGTACTGCAAAACAATTTTAATCTTTATTGTAATACTTTTTCCTGAGCCACAGCAACAAAAGTAATTGGTAATGTAAAGACAAATAAGAGATTTGGACATTTGTAGCTCTTCAAGTTTAAATACTGCCATGAGCTGCCACTGTATTTTCATATAGATATGTCAAGAAATGTCAGTCTACTGTGGCATAAGGACAGAAATTGAGGAGGAAGTTGAATCTTTTCCAGCCAGTACCTTTACTCATGATGGACTGGTTTATTAATAACTATATGCCGTAAAAGCCCCGGGACGGTGCCAGCTTTTATATAGCTCTTCACCTACTTGGTGACTGCTTTCATACATTTGACATTTGTTTTGTGTTTGCCCTCATGAGCAAACACATGGCGACTAAATACTTTTAAACCCTCAAGAAGCTTATTTGGTTTAAGGTGATGAGTCTTCTTTTGTAGTTAATCTGGACGTCTTGCACAAGAACTCCAGCGTGCTCTACAAACAGGTTGATTCACTTGTGTCTTCACTTTCTGATGTAATTGTAATGTACTTTATGTTGTGCTTTGTTGAAAAGAAAATGGCAAAACAGTTTGTTGTAAAAGATTAATGGTCCCTGAAACTGTCATCTGAAAGAATTGTGACATAAACAAAAAACCCATGCAGTAAAGCTTCTAATGCTCGCAAAGCTTGTGTTACTAGACAATTGAAGACTTCTTTGTGTATGTAAAGGCACAGCGTTGCTTCATAAGAGCACTGAATCTAGAACAGCACTTCTCTCCCTTGATCAAAACTAGCAGAAGTGGAACTTCTAAGATCCCTCCATGCCCAATTTAACCCTTGAGCGGTGATGATGAACTCTCTGGAGAGCCCATTCAAGTTAATTCTTTGACTCAGAAGAACCCACACGAAAAGCAAAGTGTGTTTGATCAAAAATAGCAGCATTAATGGGGGGGTTAGTCCTGTGCTCTTCAGAGGCCATTTCATATCATCAGTGGTGTGCCGGGCATTCCAGAGTCCTGACAGTGCAGGGGCAGAGCATTTGATCTGACCCACCACAAACTGTACACACACCAACACACCAACACACTGCACGGGCATGTACACACACACACACACACACACACACACACACACACACACACACACACACACACACACACACATTGAGTCATAACCACACAACTTTTCTCCTTAACTCAAGCGCTTTCACATACACATAAATATACAGAGGTGAGGGTTTCATAGTAAAAGCCGCAGCAGGTGGAAGTGCTTATGCTGGTAATAACATTTTATTAGAGTCTCTAAATGAGAGCTGTGGACATTTAACAGTGAGTAAATACTACATACACACAAACACTCCTGCTTATGTAGTTCTCTCACTGTACACTGTAGAAATGCATGCGCTCAGTAATTGCATGTCATTGTGTTTGCACGTGTGCGCGTGTATTTGTCTGCTGCCCTTAACTGTTCTTTTGAAGCGAGGCGTTTGATTTGTTTAAAGTCATGTCTGGGCTTAATGTGCTGCTGTGGGATTTGTTTGTGTGCTTTGATATTGCCTCGGATTTCTGCTCGGCTTTAAAGGTCCTTTAGCAGGTTTTCTTTGAACTGACAAACATTAGGCAGCATGCAGAGTAGTCTGCTGTTTATCAGAGACAAGGGTCGCTTGCAGGACACATTGACATTAGATTAGGATTTTCCCAAAAGCGTCTAATGGTGATGACACAGGGGACTGGCCAATGAATTAATTCAATGCGTCCCATTAAAGGGAAGAGGGAAAAGCACAAATGATACCTGCACAGATACAGCTGCTCTAAACAAGCAGTAAAGCCTTTTTAGTGGCTGTGTCTCCACCTAGCAACGTCTACAGTTTAACAGAACCAAGTGTTGATTACTAATGTGAATTAAAATAAAAACATGAAACAATGTATTTTTAAATTGTATTAGGCTTCAAATGATGTCCTCTATCTTAACACATTCAAAGATATTAGTGAAAGATGATGTTTGACCCACACAAACATGATATTACAATTCACAACACTTCTATTGTGGGATTCCTATGTACTGTATTGTCATAGTTCTTTCCCCCTCTAAAAAAAGCTCTGCTGTCAGTCATCACCAACTCCTTCATTACGACTGAGTCATTACTGACTCATGATATCATGAAATTTGGTGAGGATGACAGAATCATGCGTAACATTATGGCTAACAGGAGTGTGGCAACCCTTTACCTTCGGCATTCTGAAGACGTGGGTCACTGCAACATGCACTCACATGCGGTGAGTGAATAACTGCTGCATTAGATTCACACCTTATTTTTAGATCATTATCTTTATAATTTGTGACTACATGGGTATGTCTGTGTTTTTTCCACCTCTAATAAGCTGTTCAAATGTAACTACATTTGTCGAGTTCTCGTTGGAATTGTAACCTATTTTCTGCTAACCGTATTGAATACATCATCACACAGTGGTAACCAGGCCAGACGCCGGCTGTGATCTTAAGTTTACTTGTTACACTCCTCTTCATAAAACAGTTGTCTGCTCTGCTCCAGTATGCTTTTTTCCTGGTCTACTGTATAATGTAGCCTGCAGTCCTAATCTGCCACCAACATGTTGTATTTGATCTCAGTCTGGGGTTATTTTATAGGCGCCTCTGTCTCACTCTTTAAGCCAATTAAAACGTGCCAGATGTTTCTTTCTAACTGTGGTACGCCATTGACTTTAAAGCAGTTACATCTCGCTGTTTGTAAGAGCATTGTAATCCAATTAATATGGCATATATGTGTATTTATGTATAAGCAGGATTCAGGTTGTTACCCCATGGCATATTCTCAGCAGACATAACTTCAGATCATGACTAACTTGCATTGCAAGTTCTTGCAGTCTTGGAGAACGGACTGGGACATCTAATGAATCATTGCATGCTTCATTTATAAAGCATCCTCTCTTTTCCTCGTTTAACATGCTAACCTATTTTACTCTCCTCAAATCCAGACTTCAGCCCACTACTTCAGGAGTCTCTGCACACATGAATATGCACTAACATTAAGTGAGTTATGCAAAGTGTTCTCTCCAAGCAAGCTTTTTTTAGCTTGTGTGAGGCAACCTCACCAAAGTTGTGCAACATGTACAATATTGGTGTATTTCCCTGTCCACATTGCCAAGATAATCACAGCTGATGACAGCTAAGACAGAGCGTCTGATTCCAATCTAATCTATAAGGCTAATAAAAGCAAGACATGATGACTAAGCATGAGTACAGTGTCAGGATGATGGACACGTCTATCATAATAACACCCACACACGCTCAGAGACACAAAAAATGCTTTCCACAAAGAGGTGGAGGAGCAGCAAAGATATGATCTACGGATCATCTCTCCATTCTGTCATCGTCCTTTTCTCTCACCTCCTCTCACCTCCACATTTACAGTACTCTCCCCCCTTCTGCTGCGCCAGGCTGTACCTCCTCCACCAGCCTTGAGGGATCCGTTTTCTTCCTATTTTAAGTAGTCAAGTTGGGTAAACACACACAAAGAGACAGACACAGAGCAGTTGATCTGTTGTCTGCCTCTCTTGTCTTTGTTACATGCTGCTGTAGCCCCAGGTACAGATAGGAGGAACAGGAAGAAATCAGATAGTCCCCACCTTTTATCTGATCAGCAATTTACCAGACAGGATCTTACAGTGGTCTAGATAAAAAAAAACACAGGCGAAGTTATTAATTTGAGGTTTATTGAAAGGTCATATCAGTAAAGGCTTAAAACAATTTCTGAGTTGTATCTTCTAACATAAAGTTTATTTCTTTCCCTCCTCTTGGACAAGATGTTCTCTGCTAGTGTTGCGCCTCGCTCCTTTGTCAGATGGATCAGTGCATTCTATCATTCATGTCCTACTGACAGACCACTTCCTATTTGGCAAGCTTAGACAGCTTCCCCTTTTCCTGTTAAGGATTTGGATGTAGCTGTTTGCCTTTCAACCTCAAGTTAAAAGAATATTGAACATATCCCCCCCCCCCCCCCCCCCCCCCCCCCCTCACCTGGAGTTATAATTCCTTTGTTGCGGTTAAAAGAGTCTGAAAAGCCTGCAAACCCTGTGCAACATGTTTTATGTGCTAAGTGGATAAATCTACTCTCACCCAGGTGTTGGTCTTCTGATGTTGAATTGGCAGATGTTCATTTGGAATAGGCTGTATGGCTCTTTAAATCTAGAGGGCTGTTTCGGGTCTCCTCATTTGCTGGCAGGTTGAACCATAGCTGAGTTGCAGCCAGTTGTTGACCCATTTGGCTGTGACTTGAAAACAACAAATCTTTTGGATGCAACATTATCCAATTAAAGTTATTTAAAGCATTACCACAGACACTTTACAGCCAAAACATATTTGCTAAGCCCAACATTGTCTTGTTAGTCCATTGACGTGTCTGCTAAAATGTCCAAACCACTCCACGTTTGGAAACTCATTTGAAACAACAGCTCTCTAATTCCAACTTGTCATTTTTACTGGATAATTGAAGCTGAACTGTTGACAGTCTCTTGCATTATTGGCAGTAGCTATCTTGGCTAATCTGCTGGCTCCATGAGAATCTTGTGCATGATTTTGAATGTCCACTTGACTGTAGGGCTGGGCAATTAATGGAGATTCAATTTCAATTACGATTTTTGTCTTCCAACAATCATGGCAACCAGAGAAACGAGTTTGAGCGATTATTGTGCAGCATGCAGTGTTGTGCTCATTTTGTCGGTAGGTTTCTTTTCATATGTGGAAAATATTTTAAAGTGTTGTAACATTTTTGCCACTAGAGTCCATCACCACTACCTCAAAAAATATAGTTAATTTATCATTTTTAGATGTTTTATTTGTTTTTCAGAATGGTCAAGTGTTTAGAGCTAATGTTTGATTTAGATGTTGTTAAGTCAAAGAGTGATTGTGTTTAACAATTGGAATCTCTATAGCAATCAAACTAATCGTGATTATAATTTTTTGCCATAATTGAGCAGCCCTACTTGATTGTTCCATACATGATACATGAGTGCAACGGCAGTGATTTGAGTCACAAGTATGACAAGGGTATTATTTGACTGGACTTCTAAGATTGATTAGCATCTAGGAATATGGTCTATACGAAAGGGAGGGGGAGAGGAAGGGAGGGTATAAAAATATACATGTATTTTAAAGTGTTTTTTTTTTCAAACATGATATGTGGCTTCAAAAAGACAGTAAGAAAAGTAGTCACTGCTTGGACTTGAAAGTGACCCTCTGTTACTGCTGTAGGTATTTAAGCTAGTTAGCCAGCCACACTAACAATTTAATCATATGTTCGAGCAGAAAATAAGCTGTCGAATCTGCTACTTATAACTTTTGCACTTGTGTTTGGGATTTTGAAAAGCACAAAACTTAGACACCTACTTTTAACTCTTCATTAGCAGAGATTTAGTACTACTACGGCCTTTTCATGTGGAGAATACACCACTGTAGACAATGTTGTACTTTGATACATACACAGAAAAAAGAAGATGCATGTTACTGTACTTCATGATCCCCCATACACATACACACACACTCACAGACAACACAGCGCACACAACACAATTACTTGAGCTAATGTCATTACAAAAACAAAAACACTTTACAGCTGCTTTTGGAGTTTTACCATCCTTTGAAACCTCTATCCTGCTGGGAATGAATCTTCAAACAGTAGCAATGTGGATGCAGTCATGACTCCTGGGTCAGTTTGTGTCTTTAAGGTTTAAGTGGGTTTGAGAGTTTTATGATTACAGACTCTGCTGTGTGTTTTAGGCCAGCACATTTGTGATTCTGGGGTTGCAGCTGCCCCTATGTAAAAACAGAACCAAATGCTGCATTTTGAAGTCAGTGCAAGAGCTTTTTCAACTATTATATTGTAGTTTACTTTTAAGTCTTCTAGCTCATCTCTTCAAAACGAATCTGAACGAGAATTGATTCGTCATCATCCTTGCTAAGGTTTTGCAATAGGAACCTGATTTTTTTTTTAACATTAGTTTTTTTTAGACTGCGACTGATCCCTATTAACTCTGGCAAACACAAGTGTTTTCTTTCGCTGCCCTTTTCACTTATTCATTCCTTACAGATGAGTCAAGTGGCTCAGTTTATCTCTATTTCATTCCCTCGTCCACCCCTCTGCTCATTCATGCCCCAGAACAAGGAAACATGTTTTTTTTTTTTCTCCTTCTTTTCTCGGCATGGTTTGCTCAGTTGTGAAACCCCACTGCACAGCATGAAGTAGAGCCTGAGAGCACGCGAACCTAAACCCTCAGAGGCATTGAATAACTTTTTTCTTGGTCCTTTTTTTTTTTTTTAAATGGCCTGAAGCAAAAGAACAGCAAAAGTGAAGGATTCCATTTGTCATTAATGCAAATCGACATTGACTTTGGAAAAGTTAAGAACTGGATTGTCATACCCAAAGGGTACATGAGAGATCCCTCTTGTGTCTATTTTTTCCCCTCTATCCTTCTGTTCCCTCTGCTGTTTTTTTAATGAACGAGATCCCGGGTAAATAATGCATGGGAAAGTATGTGATGCTCTCCTTGGAAGAGTTTCCTCTTCTGAATTAAAATAAGAAGAGACCACAGCATCACTTCTGCCATACACACACACACACACACACCTAATTAAAACCTACATGCAGTACCAAAATATACACACATGCATTAGCATATAGAGCACTTTTTACACATGCACACTAACCAACACAAATAATGTTTGAATGAACTCCTGTCCCTAAAATGGCTAAACACTCGCAATTTATCCTTCATTTGGTGTGGGCGACACTGTGTGAGTGGGTGTGTGTGGAGATTAGCATTATTGATAGCACATGTGTGGAATCTGTTTCACTGTGCAAGTGCCCAGCATGTGTGTGTATGTGTGTGTTGATAGGGGTTGCAACAGCAGCAGAATCTGTCAGTACTCTGGGTGGCCTGGTGTTCCTGTTGGTAATTGGATCCCAAAGTTTAGGGCAGGTGATGACTGATAAACACATGCACACACGCACACTCAAATACACTTTATTTACACGCATGGATACAAGAAGTGTACAAGAACATGTTACTTGGATGGACTGGGAATATTTTAGAAGTTTTATACATCGATATGTTTGTTTGTATGTGGATGTGTGCTGTTGAAACCCCTTACTTTTTGTCTTACAGCGTTGGTCATGTGCTTATGAAAATCTTATGAGTCATTGTTCTTTATTTTACATTCCAATAAAAAAATATATCAGGACGCCCTGAATAGGATTTTTTTTTATTTTGCTGCATCTGGGCCTAGTTACATGATTGTTCACTTTTTAGGAAGTGACTTTCATTCAGTCATGCCATTTTTGGCTATTAATTTCCATTTGATTCCTCTAGCCAGCTTTAAACCATAAAAGTCAAATTTATAAATAATCTAATGCTCTGATGCCTAATGTGCTTGAGGGTCTTGCTTGAAGTAATTACCTGATAGCATGAGATGAATAATGAAACTAGCCGATGTTTGGGTAATGCCTGCATACATGCGTGTTATTTGATATCAGTTTGTTTGACAACAGGCTCCAAGTCAGACCACCTGGCTTTTAAAATGCAAGCCGAGTGTACCTTCAGGGCATTATGTGTCATTCACTATGCAGTGAAATATCCAAAGGTTAGAAGAACAAAAAGTAAGACCAGTATAATGTTGCATGAAGTGGAAAAGTAACTTGTAATTGACAAAGTCATTAATCCTTTTCATTTTCTTATTTCCTTCCCTCCTCTCACTTCCTCACTACATCCCCCTCTCTCTCTTTTTTGTCTGACTCCAATCTGTCTTTTCTGCAGGTGGTGCTGGACCACATGAGAAGGAAATGCAAGTGCCACGGGACGTCCGGGAGCTGCCAGCTGAAGACCTGTTGGCAGGTCACCCCAGAGTTCCGGGTGGTGGGCTCAATCCTCAAAGAGCGCTTCCACATTGCCACGCTTATCAAAGCCCACAACCGAAACACCGGACAGCTCGACCACTCACACAACAACAACAACCACCACAACCATCACAACCACCACCATCACCATCATCACCATAATCAAAACAACCACCACAGTCACCACCATCATTCGCACCGACGGCGGCCAAGCATCAACGAACTGGTCTATTTCGAAAAGTCACCAGATTTCTGCGAGCGGGACCTGGGGTCGGACTCAGCAGGCACACAGGGCCGGATCTGCAACAAGACCAGCCAAGGCATGGACAACTGTGAGAGCCTGTGCTGCGGGAGAGGCCACAACATCCTGCAGCAGACACGGAGCGAACGCTGCAACTGCAAGTTTCACTGGTGCTGCTATGTGGTGTGCGAAGAGTGCAGGATAACAGAGTGGGTCAGCGTCTGTAAATGAAGAAACACACACTAAAAAGACAATACACGATCCAGAAAAAAGACGTTTTTAAATAAACTTTTAATTTGAAAGGGGAATATGACTGTAATCCATGTGCCCCATACCTTTTTTTTGCGGTGGACTGCTGTATTCCAGGAGTGTGAAGCAGTTGAGCCAGCAGAAAGATGGAAGTGCATGGTCGTAATGTGTATGCACATGCGGCATATGTCTAAAGCTGCCATAAGTAAGAGCATGGATGTTTACTGCCCTCCTCTTGGAAAAAGGAACATAGTTCTATCAGATGGATGTCTGGGAACTTCTAGTAGGAAATCTTGGCTCTGAAGAAAGCAAACTTCTGTTATTTGGAAAACACATGCAGCGCGACATACCGTTGCATGACCTTCAGGTGAGCTAAGAGGAAGTCAAGAGTAAGGAGTAGATTGCATGCAGAAAGAAAATAATATTGCTTCATACTTATAGTAATATATAAACTGAAAAGACTGATGCCTCTCATGAAACTTACAGAAATGGGAAAAAAACAATTGTTTTCCCAACCGAATCGTACATTTAACAATAGTCCCTCCTTCCACTATATGATGTTGTCTGTCTTACGGCATACACACAGTCATGTTACACAGTACTTAACCCTAGCCATAACCATTGTCTACTACATGCAATGCAAAAATTGACCTCTCCATTCACCAGATTCATAAAGCACAGGACTAGACAGAGTAGAGCAAATCTTGAGATTGTAAGGATGCAGTGCTTGTTTTAATTGGAGTTCATGCTCATAGTAAAAATGTAAAACATAAAGAAAATAAACATAAAGGCACTGTCCGGCAAAACTAAAACTCAACGCAGATGCATCAGATGATAATACTATGTCATCTGCATAATGTGCAACTCTTCTAAGATTGATAACTCAAAGGAAATATATCACACACTTTGAATAAAATGTAAAATATGCATTGTGGGGTCCAAAATCAAGTCCTAAGGCAGACAGGAATATTTAAGTTTGAATGTTGCGTTACAGGCAAAATGTTTTCAAATAGATGTCAGCAACTGGAAAGGATATAGCTTCACACTGAGAGACTGAAGCTGAAGTCAATCAAAAGACTGATCCAAAAGTCTGACTGCTAGTGCTGCTTCCTGGGAGTTCCACATCAGACCCTTAAAAACAGAAACCATTTCCGTCATTACAATAGTATAGTATTGTATTGCTGTTTAAAACCAAGTGTTTGTGCTTGTGCAGATGCATCGTTATCTTGTCAACCTGTGTTGTCTGTGATATGTGATGTAAGAGGACTGTCAAAGTACAATGCACAGTACCCCATTAGTTAACGAGTACATTTCATCGTCGCCATTATCTGAACAGCATTGTAAATAAAATGGATTAATGCTGCACAAATGACATTGATACAATTAAAAGTGCCACAGGAAGCTGAGTGCTCGTGAACAGGCTTCAGTTTCTCACCCTATAAACATCCTAAGCTGTTATCAATCAAAGTATTTTGTGATGCAATGTACTGTGTGCAGCACTGTAAGCTTCTTGTGATATATCGACACACGTCTTCACACTCTTTCAACATGTGCAAATAGGGATATTCTGATGTCAAGTTTAAAGTATTTAAATAACAAAACTAAGATTGATTTCTGCCTATGCACATTTTGAAGGGTCAAATTTGATCTCAAGAAACTTGTATGAGTGAGGCTCCTTATCAGATAGTGTAATTTATTCTAAGCAAATGTGTTTCTGTGTTGAAAGTCGGGGGAAATAAATCTAGAATTATGTTTCTGGTGTAACAAGTTCTTTTTGGTTCTGATAAGTAGTTTGCACATAAGGAACAGTGTCCAGGAAAATACTCTGGGAGCTATCAGCAATATGCATTTTGACATGTCATAAATGTTATGTATGTATGTATGTTCATGTTTTAATATGGTTATAATCTAAGTTATTTTATTTTTGTGGATAACTTAATATTTGTAAGACAATAAAGAAAGATCATGATGATGGAATGGGCTTTAATGTGATGAATAATAAAAACAACAACAGCAAAGCAGTGTCTTTGGTAAGAGAGAAGTTGTATGTGTGTTTTTTTTGGAGGTAAGCTGTCATCAGCACTATTCATGATGAACTCCTTCGTTACTTTGTGCTCATTAATCAAGCAATCATTATTTGTATAGCACCAATTCATAACAAGTCTTATCTCTAGACACTTTACAAAAAATGATATGGGATAATATGCAGGAAGGATTTCTTCTTTGTATTCCTTGCGTTCCTGTTGTCCACACTTCCTAGCCGCTGAGTTGGAGGTCGGAGCAGGCCGTGCATTAATAAGGACAACACAGTCGGATTAACAGTAATGTTACTTCAAAAGTTCACTAGTTCCCAATCTCATCTATTCTCTTACATCTGTATTACATTTGTATTTCTAATGTTATTTAGCAAGAGAAGTAAAGCTACCTCAAAGTTTTATCATAAAATCCAAAATAGCCCACTATCAGAAAACTCAAATCTTAATCTTACTACTTTAAGAACAAGTACAAAATTCTTCTTAAATGATCTCGTATCATACTTATTAAATATGTTGTCTCATATTTTTTAATGTCTTTTCAGACAGTAAGAAAAATAGCTACTTAAGTCCAAAACAACAAATATATAGTTTGATATTGTGACCCTTTATCCTTAAGTAACATCACAGGCTAAGCACAAAGGTTGGTTGCTACTTAGAGCAAAACTTACATAACCACCAATGCTACCAACAATTATGCCCCCCAATTTTAACACTGACGTCCAGGTTTTCATGACACATCTTGTGCAGGTAAGCATAGCTACCCAGTAGAGCCAGCAACAATGTGAAGGCAAAATCATTTGGTACCTTCCAACTATGTTTTGCTAGTTATGTAGCGCATAATCTGGGTGCTAAGGGAGGCACAGGGCTCAAAGAGGTTGTATTAAGTCACTTGATTGTTCATGGGTGTGTTTTGGGAGTAACATGAATCAATAAGGTTGGCGTCTCTCATCCCTCTCTATCATATTAAAAACTCAATTTGAATGTATCAGAAAATGCACTTCGATTAAACTGTTGAGTAGGTGCACTGTTGTGCATCCTGTGTGTGTGGAACGAGCTCAGTGGCAGTGTGTTATGAACTGGCCAAAGTATTTATATCTTCCTAGTACGCCCTCTAAATAGCAAGAACACACTGTGCCACAGTCTTTAGACGTAAGACCAGGTTTTATCAGCATGCACCCAGAAAATAAGGCACTGTCGTTTTCTGCCTCCTCGAAATAAGAAGTGCCCCCTTTGCACCTGATCGGAGAGACTCGGCCCTGGCGTGTGATAGCACTCATTGTCTCTCTAAACGGAGTGATGCACTTGCTGCAGTGTGATCACTGAGACTTTTGTGACTTAACAATCGTTACTTTGTCTGAATATAATCACTAGAGCTACCAGGAACTAAAAAACAGCAAAACTCGATTTAATCCACAGCCATGTGCTAACTCCAAATGTTAACTCCTATAGTTATTACAGACATATCTGAGCAATCTGTACCCCCCAGACGTGTCATGTACTCTTCTCTTAAGTAACCATAAGCCAAAATTATAGATATTAAATCATTTACATTACAATACATAAAGTAAGAGCATTACATACTGTTGAGAGGTCCTGTTCAGATGATCTATGTTTGTTTCTTATTGCTTTGTAGTTAAGATTGTTGTAGTCACTTGTAGTACCGATAGCCTAGCGGTTATGTTGCGCGCCCAATGTACAGAGTCTGTCTGTCCTTGTTGCAGCGACCGGGTTAGACTCCAACCTGGGCCCCTTGCTGCATGTCATCCCCCTCTTCTCCCAACATTTCCTGTCTCTCTTCAGCTGTCCTATCTAATAAAAAGACAACAAACTTAAAAAAATAAATAAAAATAAATAGATTGTTGTAGTCAGAGCATGAGTGAGATTTTTAATCAGGTTGTATACATCTAAAGTAGAACTCAGGAATTGGTGTTCACTTCTGCTCTTACAGCTTAAGCCTGAAAAATGTGCCACTAAATATCAAATCTACTGTGGGAAAAAAATGTAAAAGCATATTTCACATGAGCTTAAATAAACAAAAAAAAAACTGTCAGTGGAGTTGGTCGCCTCCACAATGCAGTCATTAACTGATTACTTTTGACTGATTTAAGCATAAATGTTGTGTTAGGGACCTAAAGGTACATCCAGACCGGATAAGCCCACAAGTCGTTGGTGGAGTTTATACCTTCCTTTACCAGTTGCTGCTTGCGTGCAGAGAGAAATCCTGTTGAGCGTTCTGACTCACTTAAATATTCTGCGCCCCGAGGGAAGTGATGAAGTCACCAAGTCAAGTGTAAGAATGCAAGAGATACACTTTTAAAGTAAACAGATGTGCAGTAAAAAAAGAAAAAGGTGCTATTTCAGAGTCATGCGGTTCTATTCTTATCCAAACATTCAGGGAGGAAAAAAGGAAAGCTCTCTTGGGTCTCCCCTTGGTGCTCTAGCTGTATGTTAAGCTGAGCAAGTGTAGTGCATCTTTTAGTGTGCTGATTTAAGTGAACATGCTCTTCATCTCCCTCTCCACAAGTATAAATTATTAATGTGTGGACATGTTCTTGTGGTGACAACCCTTGTGTGAATTGCATGTGGGTGTTTGTTGATGCAGGCATGTGTGTTTCTTTGCATAGGCACATGCATTTAAGTGACAAAGTGTTTGTATGCATGCTTTTACTATTATGTGATGACAAGTCGCTGAGGAAAACATTTAGATCACTGCTGGGTTATTCCTTTTGTACGTTCCAATGGATGCAAATCAAAGTTCAGCTGATCCCCTCTTATGTATAATAAAAAAAAAGTATTGTACTGAAGTCAAACAAATGGCCCAGGTCTCATTTTTCAGTTTTAATGATTTCATCTTGCATGGGAAGAAGTATATGCCAAATGATCACATAACTTTTCAGAAGTTGAATAGATTAAAATCCTTGATAAATGCTTGCTTAATATCAGATTACTTGAAAGAAAAAACAAAACAAAAAGTGGAAACCTTCATGAGAATAGCGCTTGCATGTAAAGAAACACCAGGCCTGGACTTGTGTGTTGAGTTTATTTGAACAGTGGCTGTTATTTTGACAGGGAGCAGGTCCCAAAGTGACTGGAGGTTTGAGCTGAAACAACATTATGCTGGTGAATGAGATTTATTATTTTATGATCCCTTGGCATGACCTAGCAGGTCTGCATCACTTGTTAAACATTCTCTCGTGTTTTTCAGGACACGGTCAGTTAGTGTTTGCTAAGATGCCTAAATGGGCACTTGATGTAAATATCAAGTAGTGACATGTGTGTTCTCACTTTTCAGGGCAAAATGGCTTGTAAAACAAATAATTTGCCTTGTAAATTAACATCTACCATGTGTTCGGTCCTTTGGCACAGAAAGCGATTGAGGTTTCTTGGCAGTTTCTTGGCAAAAAACTGTCAAAACGTTTTATCTTCAAGTTTAACCTTAATTAAGTAATAGTTCATTAAATAATTGATGTTGTTTTTGGAGAAGACTAGCAAATAACTTCTTAATAATGTAATTATCTGAATTGTCAACAAACTAATATAAGGCATAACATTTACAACTTGTCCAATCAACTACACCACAGTGTGCAAACTGTGATCACTGTTTATGTAACTGCAGAATGTGAGTGCAGAGGATGAGGGTAGAAACAGCAGAGAGAGCATCCCAGTCTTTGTAGCATGCTGTATGTTGTTTGAGCATTCGATGGAATTGTTTTGACATTTTTAGATATGCATGTGTGCATCTGTTTGAGTTGGGTCCCCTTTTTGAGTAATCCTTCGCTTAATACCTAAAAGATCTACTGTCTGTTGTTTGGTCTGTTGACGTATAAATGAAATTTTCAACAACAACAAAAAAAAAAGGAAGTTGCATTACTCTAGTGAATTTTGTCAAAGCTCTTAAACAAAAAGGTGTATAGGCAAAAGGTGTCAATGGGAGCAACAGTAAGAGCAAGTGATTTAAGAAATAAAAAAGATGTGAAGATAAAAAGACATTTAGTAGGCTGACGATACGGAGGCAGCCAGGCAGCTAGCTAGTACAAGCTTGATGAGGGATTATTGTTCCTACACAATTTTTGCTCAAGGGTGAATTGGAAAGAACAAATGTGAGGGACCAGTCCCTGCAAGTAATCTGAGGAGAAAGAACATTGGAAAAACTGCCATTTAAAAAAAGTAATCAAATCATTTGTGGGTGCGTGCTGCATGCAGCCACTCAGCAAGTCACAAAAAACCACAACAACTGAATGAACTCTAAAAAAATTCTCTCTGAAACAGACACTGGGTGCAGTGATTGCCTTCAAAGTATCCCCATGCTACTGATTGATCTGATTTGATCCCTCTTCATTGGGAACAGTTCTGCACAAACATAAATGGACTTGTGTAGTGTGCAAGCTTACCAAGGCTAATGCTAGCGAACTCACTTTAAGCAATGATCACCTGAGCTAACCTGAAACACATACCCGTGATCCACTTTTTGTGAATGGCAGTTGATATTTTTGAGTTCTTAAAAAAACGGAATATTGATCATGCAAGATGATAAACTAATTAGCAAATCAACCCACTTGTTCACAGGTGAGACGGTTGTATGAAACTGAACATGACCCCAACCTGCCACTGGTTTTCGATCATTTTTTCTTTCGCTAATCATATGGGATTATCAATTTATCACTTATGATACATCTTTGTTCATTTATTAGTCAGTTCAGTCAGAGAGCCTGATGGATGATGACTCAGAGTTAAGGCTTTAGTAATAACCCAAAAGACTCAGAGCTTCTGAGAAAACAAATCTTTTATTGTCTGCTATTTTTCAGGACAGTAAAATGCATACAAGCACTCATGCTCTGCTGAAATAAATTTGGTGCCCATAAATTACATTAATGAAATATGTTGTACCTTTCTTTTGGAAGGGCAGGAAGTAATATTGGATTGTAAACACTGACTTCCCTTAGGTGGATGAACAGGGGTCCTGTGGCTCCTGTATGAGCTAAAATGTCAGCAGTTGAACAGTTTCCACAGTAAACACCTAAAAAGCCCATGAGATTTCTTGGAATGGTAGGCTATTACATCTGTTTTTGTATTGTACCACTTTTTACTACTGCCAGCAAGCTTTAAGTTATGCGACATTTCTGTTGAGCATTTATTTTAGAGGAGTTGTGTTGATGTAGGCAGATCAGGAGGAAGTTGATAATCAAGTAATTTTCTCTTTTAAGAAGTTCAAATGGCATTAGCTACTCAATGGTTGAGATAGGGGTCATTTTGTATGTCGGAATTGCAAAATTTTGAACTCCATATTGGGCCTTTGGTGGCAGACCATACCCCTTGACCTAAACAGACCATACCCCTTGACCTTCACACACAACCAGGATTGCTCAAAGGCTGAATTCACATCATATTAAACAGTAAACTAGAGGATGATGTCCAGATGTTGTGATAAAGGGGTACTTATTAGCATCAAATACTGACAAGTTAGGCCAGGCTGCTGTTTCTGATAACTTTGGTGTAGAACTGTTATAAAGAAATCATTAAGAATCAGTTTACTATTTGTGTAATGGCACAAATGTGCCTGTCTAAAAGGGATGCAATATAATGGATAAAGGTTTGTACATTTTTACCCACTTAAGCCACAGATATCTGATATTTTCTGTTTGAAAAGCAAGAATCATGCCAATTGGTCCATTATATGACTGGCTGTAGGTTTTGTAAATTGTCCAAAAGTTGTGGATTTGTGGATTACAAAACACACCATAGAAAATCTGAGCTTCTCTGAGTTCTGTCAAGTAAAAGAGAGGCCTGTGGCATGGCTTAACTTACCCTTAAGAGATAGCTCATGATCACTAATAGGGACTACTTAAAATACCTGTTACCATAAAGTTTGACTGTCATTTCAGACATACCATGTCAGCATGGATGACCTTTTTGAGGCTTGATCAGAGAAGACCACACAAGTGTTGAGGTAAATCCAATTAGCTGAAGCACACCAACTATCTGAGGTTGAATAAGTTCGAAGTTATCTGCTCTCGAGTGATTAGCTCACTGACTTGAACGATGTTCAAGAACATTCTCCAGCAAAACGATGACTACTTTTACTTTCCTTTTTCTCGTTGCAAGGAAGTTTAACACTGAATGAAACAGCTTTTAAAAACTTTTATTCTCAGGCCATTCCTGTCTAAAGATAGGTCTTGTGTTTCAATTACTTATTCATCATTCTTATACCTTGTAGAATTGCTCCATTCCATATTAAAATTCAATGTGACAGGAAGGGGGAACATGCAAGGTACATTCACATTATCTCATAGGACCTCTCTTGTATACAGTCCTTTCAGCTTCTTTACAAATACTTGATCTGTGCTAACACTGCAGTTTGATCCATGTTACTAATTCATGTACTCTTCCACAAGGGAAGGATCGAAGACGAAAGAGGGATCATTTTTGTGGGCTCTCTCTCATGAATTATTAAGACCTGAGGCCAACGAGTACATGCTTTTAACACCATTTGGAACATGTTCCGCTCGACCTAAGCTGGCACTTGCTCGACAAGATTTGAGTTCCACTTTCCTTGAAGCCTTACAGGGAACGAGATGGTGGGCCTTCTGCAGTACGCCTGCTGATGGATCCACTTTAACTCTTACACACATGCTGTGATCACGTCCTCATCATCCTGTGAGATGGGGAGTGACATGAGGAGCAATTTCCTAAAATATTGATCAGTGAAGGTCAAACATTTCCTCACTAGAGGGGCTATATATGGAAGACGGCTAACCCCTCTGGGCCAGCAGTTTCCCCAATAAGCTCACTAATATAGTTTGAACTGGCTGGTTGAGATATTGAACTATGAGCTCATCAAAGCAGAAGCAAAAGTAGAAGTTGCAGTACAACAACAGACAGTTTTTTGATGATTGTGAGGATTAATGAATAGACAGTTGGCAGATACAGAAAAACCAAGGCATGGCTCGGTAATTATTCCCCTTTCAACTAGGGATGTGTGCGAACAAGCTGACTAAATGGTTAAATGATGTCACCATGCTAGTCAGCACCAGAATTACTAGTAGGTTAAACAAGATATTAGACTTAGACGTTTTTGTTCCCAAGAGGAAATTCTTCTTCACAGCATTTTGCAGGTTTGACAGCAATATTTTTACATGTTAGCCCTCTATACTATGCTTGAGCTGCAACGCAGCCACCTGCTAGCTTGGCTGTAGCTATAGACTTGCTCTAGCCCAGTCTAGTCTGGCGGTATTTTGATCAAGATAATTGAGTTAAATATTTGTAGGCCATGTCAGGTTAAACTGGCTTAATGCAAAACCACAATTAACACAGGCATACATGTGAACCTGCACGGAGGACTGAAGAATGGCCGTGCAATGCTAGCGTTAGCCAAACTCAACAAACCAAACTACATATTTGAGCTGAAGATCTAAATGAATTGTGCTCAATTTTGACTGTTTGAATGAATGTTTTTTATATTCAGACTAGTGGGTTAGTCAAAATCAAAATTAAATTTCCATTTTCGGAAATTGGACACTAGGAACATCCCTACCTTCAACCGTTACAAATGTTTAAGTAGCGATTTAAGTTGCAAGGGCATTTTAAGTGCAAAGCTCCTGACTGTCAATCCTGTAGACAAATGTATGACTAAACGTAATGTGCGTGATTAATCACAATCAGTGGTTTATAAGTTAACAGTGACATTCACCATTACAATAAGTCATGCTCACATTTTCTTTTTCAAACATTCAAATTGATCAGAAAAAATTCTCAACATTACTTTAGTGCTTTGTTTCTCCAAAATGTCTTTCTCATCTGATTACATCTTTATACAATAGTTCAATAATATGAAGATTTATAATTATTGGCTTGGTGCAGTGACTCCTACAGTCTTGTTGTACCAACCCACGAAATATGCCCTTGTATGAGCCACCCTGAGGACTCTACATCCCTGACGCACTGTAGATGGCACACCTCGACCCCCTGTAACAACCCATGTTTAACTTGTACCTTGTTTAAGCAATTTTCTCTCTGAATAATAAATAAATCAAATTGCTATTTGTTTTTTGTCCATTAAACGTGTTGCATGTTTAGGAAACCAAGATTAGTAGGGTTTTCTGGAACAACTTCACCAACTACCAAGGTGCATAGAGAATGAAAGGATTGAAGAGGTCAACAAGCTCCAGACTCTTAAAAAATGAAGGTTCAGGGGCACGCTGGTGGCGCAATGGTTAGGGAGCGCGCCCCATGCATTGAGGCTGTCGTCTCAAGCGGGCAGCCCGGGCTCGCATCCCACCCGTGGTTTCCGACTCTATCCACTGTCCTGTCTCTCCATTAAAGGCACAAAAAGCCCAAAAATAAATCTTTAAAAAAAAAAAAAAATGAAGGTTCATTCCATCTAGCAATATTCAGATTTCCTGAGATTGGTACAGCCTGTAGTGTATTAAAAAGTAAACAAAAAACAGAGGAAAGTAAAACACCCTAACCAATGTAATAGGAATGGACTGAGGAAGCAGCTCCATATAGTAACATTTTTCAGCTGGGTTAGTTTTTGGTATCTTTATTTCAATATAAAAAATAAAGAACTCTGACAATTTAAAGATGCTGCCTCTGACTGGCAATGAAGTGGCCTCTGTAGTCTCGCTTGTCTCATACTGCTGTATTTAATGACAAAACGAGTTGACGAGTTCAGTAACCATTGTAACTAGGATGTTCAGTTAAGACATGAGATAAGGTCTTAAAAATATGAAAATACCTTTATAAATAGATATGTGTTATGCTCTGCAATTAGTGTTTGGGATGATGAGATCTTCATAAAATCTCAAGTGACAGGCAGTGTACTTGTGAAGGAAGTCCAGGAGCCCAGGGCCTAGTCTCCATTTTGCAGATTCTCACTGATGGCAACCTCATTATTTTATTCCATGGATTTCAAGTTTTAGGTTTGTTTTGAGTGGTAGGATCATTGAAACTCATGGTGCTGTTTTGGGGCTCAGTATTCATAATCTCAATAACACTTTCAGCACTACTTTTCTCTTGGTCTGTCAGATTGGTCAATCTACTTGTTCTTAAGGGCCATTTCTGTTGTGTGCAGAGTTACCGCTCAACCATCTCATAACAGAAGTTCCAGTGAGTGGGCACATAGGTGGTGAGACAGTGATTTGACAAGTGAAGCATCACCTGCTTTTGCTCTAAATTATATGCAGCAGTTGTGCTGCAAGGAAAAAAGAAACCCCTCTATTGATTTTACCCTGGTGCTGAGATACCTGGTTGACTGCCATAGCTTTCTGTGATGCTAAGTTTAAGCCATGGGCAAAGCATCCTATATGTGGATCACAAATAGCAATGTTTCTTGCAACATCTGTAGTCACTGAGATGTTTTTTTTGCGTTTCAAGTTTCCATTCTGTTACTGCTACATGAGAATGTGCCATGTGTTACTCATGATGGGATTGTTGAGTCTCTGAATATAACACGATAACAAATACAGCGCACATGTCCTCAGTATGAAAGTATTAGGAGATAACTTTTGTTGTGTTTTGAATATATGTCAACTACAATTGATTGAGCGATTGAGGTTGCTTACAAAAACATTTTACACTGCTTTTACTGTCTCAAACATGTTACACATGCATCATGATGTCTCTCATTTTCTCTGCAGTTGCATGGACCTCGGCGTGTCCTTCTTTTGCCCCTGCTGATGTCCTGCTTTGATCAGTTATCTTCCCCAAATAAATTAAATTATCCATAATCAACCAGGCCTTAAAACCTCTGAGACAGTATAATTAGTAATTTCAGCATTAATAATGAAACATGGGACGAGCAGTGGTTCTCTTTAATCTTAAGCTTTTCATTGGGATGTTTTATGTCCCTTCTCCCTTCCACCTCCTACCTTCATCTGTGCTTCCACTGATCCATGATAGACGTCAACCCACAGTCTTACACCCGACCACCATTTAATCCTTAGAGCAAGGGTGTGTATGGTTCTCTATACAGATCTGAAAACTAGTGGTTAGTTAAATGACCTAATTTGTGGGTAATTTGTCATTTGTAGTCTTGTAATGCTTCAGACATTAACTTGTGACCTGTGTGCGTCAAAGGATTATTTCCAAATCTAAAGATCAAAGGGGAGTAAGGGTAGCTCTGCGGACTTGACTCTGTAGTGCTGGTGGTCTGGCAGTTTCCTTTAATTGCTTATTATGTGCTGTTAAGCTTGAGTTAGGGAGCTCCTCTGCTTATAGAACTTGAAAAAACAGACAACATGTCCGAAAGAGTCAAAGGGCCTGATCACACAGATAATTAGAATTAGTGAAACATTAGAAAAGTGTCGATAGCAGAACCATTGTTTTCCTATGGTACAGCGTGCTTGCTTCTCTGCTGCCGTAAAACATGTTTTTTTGGGCACACATGAATGTTAAGCTCAAGACACGGAATCGCAGCGCTCGTCAATGTCACTTTAGGCCAAAGCAGCCATCCAAATAGGAGGCTTTACTTCCGCTTTCTATGACATTTTCCTTGTCCTTGTCTGGAGCGAAGCAATGGCAAAGCTCTACGTTTGCCTGAATGCATTGATTCCACTTATTTGGTCGCCCATATGCACACACAGCCACGCTTCACAGGTGCTGCAAGATGTTTTTCATAGTTCACAGTAGCGATGCGCCTAGTGCAACATTTCTCTGTATGATCAGGCCCGAAGGAGGTTGCTGAACTGTTGATGTTAGTTAACTTTGGGAGTTATTTGAAGCTAAAATTACACAACTTGAAGAACTTGACAAAAAGTTAAATAATTTCTGGCCAAAACATGCAAGATATCATATACATATATATTTAAGTGTTTAAAACAACAAATCTCATACCAGTGTAAAACTGCAATCAAAGTGTGTACCAACACTGAGCGCTGAAGCTGCTGCCTCTCACACTACACCTTCTTTTAGGGCACAGCATCCAAACAGCCTGTAAGCAACTGTAATTATTTGTATATTATAAGGGCAAAGAAGTGCAACACCACCTCATTTCTACTTAACTTTTCTCCCTGTACATTATGAATTTGTTAAGACAGATACCCGACATGCCTCAGAAAGGAAAATCCGAGAGCAACGGATGGAGACGGTGTCAAAGAATGGGTGTGAGAGTTGATTAGATGTAGGTTAATCAGTAGCAAGTTTCTTTGTGCGGAGGCAGAGGCAAAAGATGTGTCCTAAGGCCTTTTCTAGTACCTTATTAAGAGTTCACTGCACATGCTGTCTCTGCACAGACCTGCCGGGCTGAGCTCACCCGCCATTCCTCACATTCTTCCCTCCTCCTTTCTCTCCTGTCCATCCCTACTTGTTCCCCCCATGATCCCGCAGGGCAGCCCTGTCTGCAGACAGCGGTATGGTGAGTAGGCTCGATCACCTGGCCTTATTTTACTCCCTAAATCTGTCCTGCTTGCACACTCACACACCAAAGCCCTTCAACCGAAGCAAAATGTATGCATATTTTGGGAAAAGTACTTGATTAAATTCAACATCAGGAACTAGAGAATCTATTTAGTCGTTATGTCTGAATGCATTTTGACACATTTGTATTTAATAAACTCAGTGGTACCTTGTTTTTGCCATCAGAAACAAACGTGATCTTTGGGTACAATTTCCATGTCGATCCCAATAATTGCTACTCTGGAAAACACATGATTGGACTCTTTTGCTCACACGGAGGATATACAGTACATTCCATGTGTTTAACTAAAGGGAAGAGTGTGAGGAATGTAACCTTAACTTTCACCTTCTGTTTCAGACAGGTGTGACTGGAGCTCACAACTCCTGTTTCATGTCCCCACTACACCATCCCCAATACAAAATCTGCAAATGTTGTTCCTTGCTCTTCCAGTTTAGCTCGAAAATGCTTTATCAACCTCTGGTATTGAATTATAGAAGGAAATTACACAAGGACACCTCCCTTTTCTTTTTGATGTGACAGACAGAGGTGATCAGGTGCAGATTAAGTGGAGAATCAGTGATCAGGACAGATTTGAACAAGTCAACAGGGAGTGCCAAGGCTTCACTGCTACCACGGTGTTCAAACCTGCCCCATGCTGTAGGCGGGTGTGTGAGTGCACATTAATATGTGCATGTACATACATATACAACCTTTTCCAAGTATGTATTTCTGCAGACCGGAGACTTCCCAGTTGAATCTTAAGCAACAACTAGTAGAGACTCCCTGTCCTTTTCTTACTTTGAATGGCAATAAGTGATGGTCATTAAGGATGGTCAGTAATGTCGCCAGAAAATGACTGAATTCAAAAGGCATTTTTGTGTAGCAGGATGTTTAGAAACAAATATCTTTCCAAACTTCAAAAGTAATTTGAAATGTAGTCTCTAGACATTAACTGTACTTGCAGCATGAACTAAAGTGCTTACAGATCACATAGGACAGGAGCTGCTGTGGATTAGTGGTTGAGGGGTTTATCCCTCAGTCCAAAGGATAGTGGTTTCAATTCCCCTTTTTCCCGCAGAACACAGACATTGAACCCCAAGATGCCCCTGGACGTATATTCATCGGTTTGTGCATGTTATTTGTACTGATGGGTAGTTGGGCAATTGAAGTTGCAGCCTTTGTCCTGTATTCCATTAACATTGGTTTGCAGGTACAGTGTTGACAATACCCTTAATAGGCAGATACTATCAAACCTTAAAGAGCTAGTAGTTCAATATTGCCCCTCCAGAACATCACCCTCATGATGTAGACTTACTTTTGCTTCCTTTGGTCTAAAAAGCAGTATGGGAGGAAGACCTTCATTTATAAGTCCCCTGTCCAGTGATATCAGTTTGAGTTGGAGAGAAAGATATCCTCTGTACTTAAAACCATCCATTTGTCAGAAAGCTTATAGTAAAGGCCTTGCTCAGGCTTACCTTTGACCAGCCTATAAGTGATGCTGCTATAGGCATAGACTGCCATGGTACTTGATACACTGAGCTCATGTCTCCTTCCACTTCTTTAATCATGATCATTAAAGAGGACATATTATCAAACACCAGAGGAGGTTTGTGACCCTGTATAAACCAGCTCTCTCAGAACGTTCCGTTTTGGTGTGTGTGTCTCTTTAAATGCAATGAGCCCCCCCCCCTGAGTTTTCCCGGTAGACATCACTCCTCTGTAGCAAGACTAAAAATGGCAGACCTGTGCAAAAGTTTTGTTCTAGGCTGGGGGTGGAGTCCATGGGTGGAGATATCAGGGGAGGAGAGGGTATTTTTTTTTACCAGAATCCAGCTTGTGACACCACAAACTGAGAAAATCTGAAGTGGAGCATTTTTCTCTGTGTTTTAGGACTTATTCAGACCACAAACAAAGGACTGGATGGGTTTATTTCACATTTTGTGGGTCAGTAGTCACTCAGGTTACCCAAATATGTGTTCACACTGTAGAAGTGGATTTTTCATAAATGATGTCCCCTTTAATTCATGTAGATAACTTTGTATCTTTCCCAGACTTTGAGTGCATTTGGACTCAAGGATTGTTTGTTACGGCCATCGGCCTACTGGACTCTCATAACTTCTTTCATCAGTATAACGATAGTTAACAGTTGCCAAAGTTGTTGTTAGAAATATACTTGACTTTGTCTCTGTTTCTCTCTTCTCTCTTTGTGACTTTGTAATTGAAATTCTTCATGAAACTAGCGTAAAATATTGTAAAAGACAGCACTGTCTCCATAATTGTACAGTCCATCACCAGGCAGAAATGCACAACCTTAACATCGAATTCTTCTCACTTCTGCAAGGGAAATAATTTATTTTACTCAATTTTTCATTGATCTGTGGATCATATGCAGCTCAAACCATGGGGGATGATCAGTGTGGGTCACAGATCAACTGTGCTGTGTTGTACTACTGGCACAAACAAAAAGGACAGCTGATGATAATATCATTCATACTTCTAAAACTATGTAGACTAAAACAAATAATCAGGTTTTGACCTCATTTGACCTTAAAGACATGCTGCTATCATGGGTTGAAAGTCAAAGCTGATTTACAGTTAGGACTAGACTACCTAACCGTTACATTCTAGTAACGTCACATCATGTTTCTTAAAGGTTATTTTTGGGCAGTTGGAAATCAGAGAGAGAGAGCGGGGAATGACGTAAGGTAAAGGAGCCACAGGTCGGATATGAACCTGGGGTCACCCACCTGGAGGACCACATGGGATGCACGTACCATGCATAGGCTACCGGCGCCCCCACGTCACACCATTGTTAATTCAGTCTGACAAAAAAAGGATTAATTTGCAAAACAACTTCATTTATGTAAGTTTCAGGAAATGTCAATCACACTGGTGTTGGGTTTATTCATTTCAAGAATTGCATTTATCCATTTGTAATTCTTTAGCTGTTGAAATACAGTTAATCACAATTATAATTGTTCTTGTAAGATCATTATCTTTGGCTTTATAAATAAAATTTTCAAAGTATGACTGCATACTTATTACCTCTGATATTACCTGGCACACAACTACCATACCGTTTTCACATGCCTCGGACAATTATTTTCGAACATCATCAAAAAATCCATTGAACTTGTTCTTGTTATTGGATCACTGTAGTGCTTGTATACAAAAAATGAACGAGACAATGTATGTCATTGTGCAGTAAGTACTGTGAAACATCCCCCTTCTACATCACCTGCACCTGAACACGATGACATAATATTCAACAATATTACATCCCTACCATCACCAGATGTCTCTCCAACAGCATTCCTCTTTGTATGAGGCAACCACTGCTTGCACCTAACAACCCATCCAACACTGACATGATCACATCTCCTGGCTGGATATGTGTGAGTGTGTGTGTCAGATGTAGTGAGTGGCATTCATCTCAGGTGATCTATCCCATACACACATCAGACATCTGGAGGGCTGGCCTTTTATGGGGGCTATGACATAAAGAGTATTCTCTTACATGGATCAACAACGACATGTGCGTGTGTATGTGTGTGTTCTGGAGTGTGTGCTCTGACAGGTACTTGCATGTATTCATGTGAGCGCGTGCCAGTGTGCAGGGAACAAAGAGATCAGACTCTGAGAGGGAGCATTTAAGAGTACGCCTACCTCCCAGTGTCACAGCAATAGCCTTCATCTCATCCAAAGAAACCACAACAGAGGACCGGGAGGGATACCTCACTGGCACATGACTGATCGCTCTCACCTAAAGGGAAATTCCATCCTAAAACAGATTTTGTGAACAGGTGGGATATATGACGGACACCTACTCTTTTATATTGGCCTTTGTGCAGCTGGCAACATAATGTAATTCAGTTTGAATGAATGAAAACGCCATTGCAGCGGAGCAGCTGATGATGATGATGGTGCGTCTTTAAATTGCTGGTAGAGTCACTTTACTTCAGTCTAAATATTTGTAACACAATTCAAGTTTTAACTCTTGGGTGGAGAGAAATAATCTTCTTAGACATCAACAAAAACACAAAGCGCAAGGTGCAGCTTTAAATTACACGCATTTGGCCTGTTTGAGTTTACACAAGGCTCTGCTGTACCAAGTCATCAAAGGAAAATGAGTGAGAACGGGTTTTTGTGTACGGTTAGCTTACGTTTTTTTGTGTGATGATTTCTCTACAGTCATAGTGCCACAGGTTGTCAACTGGGTTTCTTTTTAACTCAAATTGTAATTTGTTAGAAATATTATTTTACTAATAAAGAGGCAGATAAGACTTGTAGCTTTTCATTTGATCCTACATAGACATTCAAATATACAAAACTAAAACAACATGATGTGAAAGTTACATGAAAATAACCTCTGAATAATCAAGTTCATTTACACTACTACTAATGTTTGACCACTAAGGTGTGGGGACCCCAATTAGTATCTGATACTCATAAAACAAGTAACTTCCGTGGGTTGGTTTAAATATTTGGAAGACATAGGAGACCTCACTACTACAAGGGATGAGCATTTTTTAGTAATTTCAATATTTGAGTCTCATTACCGTCCGACAAGGACCTAATGGACCCACTCAGCTGCTTTGAAGTGGACCACTATGTTTTTATGTTATATGATACTCATCAGTACTGCGTGTCTGCAGGACAGAGGTCCTCAAAACCAGTTTGTTTTTGAAATGACACATTTGACTCCATGTTGAGTACTGTCCACAAGTCTGTAGTCACAGCCCTGTTGATAACACATTGCAAATCAAATTGCATATCGCTGCGCTTCCATCATTTGTACGTCTTATAAAACTCTTCACTTCACTTTTAAGTTGTTCACGTGATGTTGGCATGTACTCTGGCTCCACAAAAGCGAACGCCTTTTTCCTCTACAAAACTTAATCGCAGAAAATCTCAGGTCACTTTATTAGCTGTCAGCGAGCTAATCTTCTCCACTCTGGTATCATCACAACAACGTGTGCTAACAGGGCTGGCAAATGGTGTGATGGGAGATTGCCTGTTGTCTGTCTCTGCTGGTTTCTCCTTGTGCACATGTGCTTAAGCATCAAACTAGTATTTCTACGATATGGGTATCAACAAGTATAGTGCCGCATATCTTACACTGTACGCTATCTTCGTCTTTTTTGTCTTAGTACTTCCAGACAATACTTTTCCTTTTCACTGCGGACATGGTGCATGTAACGGTGACTGAGTTTGTTTAAGGGAATGTCACATTTTTTTCAAAAAGCGGGATGGTGTCAAAGTTGACTCGCAAACTCTTGAAAGATGCACATGAATATTCTTACCTTTCTTAATCTTAATCTCACTAATTATCTTAAAACCTTCGAGGTGGTCACCAAGCATTTCAAAGGTCAAGCACTGCTACTAATTTGTTTGCATGCCCTCTACATTGTTAACGTACTTCCAATGGCAATCATGAGAACAATTACTGTATATTTCAGAGATTTTTGCAGGTTGTGATTGAAGTAATCTGGCTGCAAATTTACACCTATAGAGTGACGTCATGGTGGGCAGAGTGGTTGCACTTTGATCCAGCTTGGCAGAAAGCTTGTACTGGTGTTAGGAATTAATAAGAAGTGAGCAGTAAACGGCTTTGAATCAGCTGAAAAGTGCCATCTTTTGTCTTATTAGTCAATGAAGATGTTCTCTTTGGGCAATATACAATAGATGCTCAGCTGATACAAAGTGTTTTTTAGAAACTTTTGGATTTGTATTACCGGTAATAAAGCCACAGGAGGAAGCGGTGCAGTTACAGTAGAACATACTGTAATCAGTCCGTATACATCTCATCACTGCCTAAATCCTTGTGATGAATATAATGTGAGCCCCATTCATTCTTCCTCCCCCGTTTTTCACCTGTTTGTTTCAGGAAAAAATGAAGAGCTTACATATTAGCAGATAAGTCAAACAGTAAAAGAATGATGACTCAACATTTATTGACAATGGATTATGTTTTTAAGCTAGGACATAAATCCTACAAAGTCTGATTAACACAGCTGGTTTTCAAGTGGAAGTTTGGTCCATGGATATTTATCACAAACTAAATGAAATCTTTAACTTTACTACACTTATTCGGCCAAATTCTGAACTTATTTCCAAGTTTTTTCATGAAGTGAAAGTATCCGACCTAATACCGGTTCCTGTCTAAGCTGCTGAAATAATATCATGGTTTAGAGCTGTAATGTGTGTTGTTGTCACATTAATAATTAATTAGATTAAATTAGAAATGAACTGAAGGCAGACAGTGTATCAGGTGTTAAAATTGAGGTAGCTTCAACTCAAAGAACGCTGTGGTGAAGACTCCGCCCGTCTGGTGTGTGATTGACCAGAGCGATCCTTTTAAAGACCTCTGAAAGATAAAGTAAAAACAAGCAAATGGTTCAGTGAAATATAGAGAAACAACTGAATCTCTACACTCTGACTATTAACTTTTTTCAGTTTCACATTCATCACTTATTGAACCTGCCAGAAAGCAGAGCTCTTAGAAAATGATCAGTTCCCATCCTCTCACCACTATTCATCCATCCATCCGTCCATCCATCTGTTTATTCATCCATCCATCTAACCACTCACTCAGGGCATCCAGAGCAGCGCAAGCCTCTAATCTGTGGCCCTGAGCAGCTGCTGCCTTGTGGCTAACAGGCATGCTTATTATTGCACACACATGCACTCACACACATGCAAACACACACATACATGCACATACACACATACATCTACCAAAGTCTTATAATGTGGTAGGCAAGTTGCCAGTGGCGTGCCTTCCCCTCACCAGTGTGACCCAAACACTGCTGCTGCAGCTCCTGGTGCCACTGCTAAACTCAGGGGACTTTCCGGCAGAGCTGGAGAAGAGAAAGGGAGCGGTGGGATCAAGAGATGTGAGAAGATAAAGGGAGGAAAGCCACTACTGAGAAATTACAAGGTGCCTTACAGACAATTACAATTAGGGAGAGCAAAGGTGAGTAATGAGAGCAGATGACAAAACAGAGGATGAGACTAGAGGAAAAGTTATGAAGCTTGTCGAGATAGAGACATTTAAACCTGCTCCAAATGAGATATAACACAACAAAAATTTGGAAAAGAATGACTAGCTGCCTTTCATTAAACAATTTTAATAAGATTTTAAACTTAAACTCTGCACTGTAACTTTTAACTCTTTTTATATTTTTACTTTATTTATTTCAATTAATTTCATTTGAATTATTTTTATTTGAACATATGTTCAGATTTAATCATTTCAGTGATTTTTAAATTTTCTATTTTAATGTTTCTTTTCTTTTCTCTGTCATGATGCTTTTGATGTCTTGTGTGAAGCACTTTCAATTGCCTTGTTGTTGAAATGTGCTATATAAATAAACTTGCCTTGCCTTGCCTAGAAGGACTAGTTGCAGTATTTACATTTTTAGGTGTGATATCAGTACACTTGTCTGGTAAAGGCTTTAAAAATGGACTTCACATCGATGTATCCTCAACTGTATTGTTCTGTATGCAATACGAAGCAAAGGACATTCCCCTGAATCTCCTTTTCCCAGATGTTTTGCATCTGGATCTCTGTCCTGCAGGAGATGCAGCCTCTCTATATTGCTCTCTCCACTCCCCCTGCATAATGTGTATGTCATGCTTGTCTCTCTTTCACTCCTTGTTTGTTTCCTTTCTCTCATCTGAATGTATGATGTGCTCAAGGTTTAACTTTTTTTGAATTTGGGAAGTCTGTTTAATCCTTTGTCCAGGTTTTGGAGAGAAAAAATCTGGCTGAAGTTCTGTCTGATTTGGGGCAGTTGTTTTTTTTTTTCTTATATGTTTACATATCACAATGTCTGATGCATGTTTTTTTCTGTCTTCGAAGGGAGTTCCCTCACTCTGTTGCTCATCCTAACGTCTATATTTTCCTGATTAATGGTTGTTCTATTTTGAGAAGCTGTTTCAGTGCTTGCAAAATAGTGAATAGCTTACTCATAATGAACATTATTGAAATGAGCAACCTGCACTTTTCCCTTACATTATATAATGTGGTGACAAGCAGCACATTTGCACTTGTTAAAAGAACAACAAATATATTTTCCTTCTCATAATTCATCCATTGCAGAGAAAGACAAAAACTTCTGGTCCAACAGCCGTTCATTTTTTCATTTAGAGGTTTTTAGTAATACAGTACGGAGTTTCCTTGCAAACCTCTGCCTCACCCTGTACCAGCACTCGTTAAGATTAAGCTATTCAAATACATTATAAGAAAGAATTACAAGTTGGTTGTGGTTACCTGGTAAAAAAAAAATTGACTTTTGCATTTTTTGTGAGACAGCTCAGCATTTACCTTTTGAAAATACTAAGAGTTATCTTTGCCAAGACTTGTAGAGTTGTCTTTTCATAGACTTTTAAATATCTGTCCTTAACAACCTTTATAATTATAATTATAGTATTCAGTTCTCTTAGCTGAAGCAGAAGGCTCAGTTATACAAATGTTGGCCAAATGATTATTCAACCATAGGTGTTAGCAAGATGAGTGCTCTATTATAAGCATGCTAGCTAAATGGCCATAAAAGTACTGAGATGGGAATATCAGTGTAAATTAATTAAGTCCAACTCTACTCTGCCCATCCCTGGCCAAGGGATGGGCCAAGGGCCCAGCCAGCAGGCTGCACATCTGCTGGTGAGGTCAGCAATCTCTTCCCATTGCAGTAACACGAGGATGATGGATGATTTGGAGACAGAGGTTTTCTCTGTGGTTTCCTCCTCTTTAAAGCTCTCATCCAGACTCGCTCTGTCCTCTGATCTCTCCTTCTGTTATCATCCCGCTTGCCATCTTTAGCGACTATGTCATTCTCGTTTATTAGTTGCTCCATCTCCGAAAGCAATTCTCTCCCTACAGTATCTATGTGTGACTCACTCCTTTTTTCTTGTTTGGGTTTGGGACCATGAGGAAAGCTCAGGGCAGGGCCTGGCAGCGTCTATATAAAGAAAGCAGGGTAATATCTGTCATGCGTTCTACATTGCCATCGGTTAGCAATGACAGCAAAATGTTTTTAGACGGAGGCCTAAACATTTTAATTAGAGCTGAAAGTCACTCCAATTAAAGATTAAACTGCTGATATCAAATAATGGTTTGGTCCCTACTATGTGAAAAGGGGAATATATTCCTGAAAAGTTCATAGCCCCAGACTCCCACTTCTAGTGTTGTCCAATTAACAGTCCAAAACCGATTTGTCAGGACAAAAACAACGTGTTCGTCAACAAATTAACTGAGCTTTAACGGAACGGAGATTTTCAGTAACACTCTCTGGAGTTGCTTTATTTACAGCCCGAATTTACCACCATTCAGAGCCACAGCCCACTTCTTTCAATCATCTTGTACAAGCGAATCATCAGTCGAAGCAGACCTTCTGTAGGTAGACCAGTTGTAATGGAGGTGCATCCATTCAAGCGCTCTTTGGTCAGTGAGTGTTTAACAATGCTGGTTCTGGTCTGAGTGTCAGAGTGGAAAAATATAGAAAACCAGGGGTCTCAGAGTCATTTTCTGCTACAAATCACTATGTAACTCTACTTTGTTTACCACTGTGACTGGTAGACTGATCAATTGGTGTTACCTGATGTGTGCACTACAACTAAACACATGTTAAAATAGCTTATTGCTAGCTCTGTCCACCAGTTAGTTTTAAACTGAAGAAACCATTGGAGTAGAGTTTCTCTAAGATCTTCCACCAAGTCCAGTTGCATTTGGATCAAGCTCTAATTCTTTGCTATATGACATTCATGTGTGCTTGGAGACTACTGGAGGTCAGCCAGGTAGGTCAGAGGTAGTGTTGGACGTGCAAGCTGTCAGTCAGCCCTACTGGAGAAGGACCTCAGTGCACTTTCTCCATGCTTCTGTGCTTTCCTTAAACGGTTGAAGCATGAGGAAATCCTCAGAGACTCCGTCGGCATACATATTCAGTAAGCAACTTACGGGGGCAAGAGGCCCAACTTTTGAAGACAATTTCTATTTTCTCATACATTCACATTTGTAACTTTATGGCTAAAATGTGCAAATAGTTGTTCTTCAACTTTTTAGCAGTTACCAAACGTTTTACTTGGAACCCTGATGTTGATCTCATTGGATTAGAATTGGTATCTTTTAGATGTCATACTAATAAACAGACTCGATTTCTACATTTTGAGAAAATGTGAAGAATAATTTAACCTGTAGATCGCCAGTGTTGTTTACATTGCAATGCAGTCTGGGTAGTGACAACGAATTGTTTGCATCGCCACAGTGTTAGTGAAGAATGTAGACTGAAGTTAATGCAAATGGAGAGTTGATAAGGCAACTGAGGGGCTGAAAATATGGTCTCTGTACAACAATTCTTCAATGCCAATAGAGAGAGAGAGAGAGAGAGAGAGACAGAGAGCGAGTTTGTTTTATACCTGGTATTGGGGATGAGGTTGCTGCTGATTAGATCACATGTGGTCGGTTTTTTCACATCTGTGATCAAGGGTCTCCAAATGCATCTCCAGTGACCAGGATGTCACTTTCTCGCATCATTTCCCACATCATATGCAAATACATTTTAATGACAAACAGTGATGCATAGGTGGATAAGTTATAACGGTATTTGAATACTATATGGATTTTCAACATGAGAACTGCTTTGCACGTTGTTGGGGCGCCAGTGGCACAGTGGTCCTCTAAGCAGACAGCCCGGTTAAGCCTTGTTAAGCCTTGCCTCCAATGTGTAATACATTGGCCGTGGCATGGTTGGGTGAAAACCCAACCCTGATCCGCCATCAGAGGTAGTAAAAGAGGCAGTAACAGTCTGACCCAGAACTTTCATCAGCTACGTGTGCATTGCGTGTCAGCTCCGCTCCGTTAGGGCTCCGTACTCCCTCGTCCGTCAACACCCACAGGCTGCTTTCTCCGAGCGCATCTGGTGGAATTTAGGGGTCGGTGTGTGTGTGTATGTTAAGCTCCCACTGTGTCCTCACACACAGTATCGCAATGCAGTGTGAATCCACACACTGGGACACCCATATCATGCAGTTTTGTATGCAATGTGTAAGAAAAAGGGCTAAATGTCAGCAGAACTTTGTCACGGTGCGTACTGCAATCTGTGAAAGGCTTACGTTGCAATGTAAACAAATATGATGGCTTACACATGGATTGTAGATGTAGAAAATGTTTTTATTGTCATGACAATCATATATATCGGGTTCATTCAGGGTTAATTTTAAGGTGTAATGATCTGATTTGCTGCAGCCTTTGTGCACTGATACTCTTACTTTGTAGTGAATAAATGTAAAGAAGAAAAAAAAGAATGATACTTGAATTAAAAGTTAAAAGTAATTGATTGTCAATGGACTGAACAAAACTTTTAACTTCAATTAAAACAGCAAAATGTAAAATTCGAGCTTGAGCACATTTAAAGTGTTTTTCTGTTTTTCACAGTGTATTTCACATTATAATGTGTACATTATACTGTAGAAGTAAGGATGTAAACTTACAAAACAGCCCCATGATCATGAGCAAGAGAAATCAAACATACATACATATTTTTTGGAGTTAATTATTGATGCCAGAAGAGCACCAAATTAATCACAAATTACAAACCGGACGGGTCAATGGGATGAGAACCCCCAAAACACAAGAAAAAGTGCTGTCATATATTATGTTCACTACGAGTCATTTAGGTATGCATTGTGTACAATACAATACAACACACACACACACACACACACATTCAGTACACACATTATGACCAGCTGTGTCTGTTCATTGGAGGTGATGATGAGATCAAAGCAGTCATCTTGTCATCCCACACACACACCCACCCACACACACACACACACACACACACACACACACACACAGAAGCATCAGGATGTTGTTAATCAGTAGCAGTGGGAGCTATATTGGGTAGAGGAAGGAAGGAAAACTAAAGAAAAAGAAAAACTTTTTTTCACTCTGCTTTACGAAGCCTGCCGGCCCCCAGTTGTCTCTATGAATTTATTTTCACCCTGACTACAAAAAATATTTGACCTTTAATAAATAATACAATCACAGAAATAAAAAATAAAGACCTACTTTACAGCTACAGCTTTACAACTACCAGTCAGCTTAGCTTATATAGTTCAAAGGTCTCTCTTTGTAAGTATAGAAGGTAAGCATTGACAGTGGCACTTTCCCACACGACCATGCCCCCTCAGTGTCAAAATGTTCAGAAACACACTTCAGAAGAGAAACTACAAAAAAAACAGCACTAAAATGACAAATATCTGCTTAAATTAAGGCCATCTACATGTAACAGCAACTGAGGATCTATACTGCCGATGGACAAGACCAAAAAAATGAACTAATTAAAGCCATTTACTGATTACTGTCTACTGATTCCTGACACCAGTATCCACTCTGTAGCTGTACTGCAATGACTATGGCATTCTATGATGCCAGCCTCAAGTGGACACTTGAGGAATTGCAGTTTTTTAGTTCTTTTTTAAATGGTAAAATTGAATCAAGTTTGTATGGTGCTTGTCTAGTCTTCTGACTACTCAAAGGGCTTTTAACCCCACACGTCTCATTTACGCGACATTCACAAACGCTGTTATGTAAATTGTCCATCAGTAATGACTTATCCCAGCCATTAACATTCATATGCCACTGACACAATAGCAGGAGCCACTTGTGCCTGCAGGAGCTGGGGATCGTACCCCACACCTTCTGGTTGATAGACGGCAGACAACGAGGCCTCAGCTGCAACAACATCAGCAGCCTAAGTAAGTGGTTAAAAATAGGTCTGTTATGTACAGATCTGTTATATTTCAATCTCAAAAGCAAACCATTGTATCAGAAAAATACAAGGATTTAAGTGAAGTTCAAACTTCAAATGCCCCTTGATTTATATGTGTTTAGACAAAAGAACAATCAGCCAATGGATGTAAGGCCATTTCCCTATATCCCAAATGAGGCGATGTCTGGTGGGGTTACCACATGAACAGGTACAAGTTAAAAAAAAAATAGGATACTGATTGACTGACCAATCATTGCTTTGTTCTTAAAAACTACTAGGCCTATAATACATCTTTAGATGTCCAGAATACCCATAAATTGCACTGCATGTGGGTTTAAGTCTTTGATTCTAGGGGCAGCCTAAGTAATGACTTTGGAGTCATTAGATGGAGAAGTTAGAAGTGACCCTCTTTGAAGGGGAAGGCTCTTTGCTGTAGCCAAATAATAGGGTGAGGTCGTCTCTCAGATCAGGTGAATGAGTGGTTGCCACTTGGCACTCCAAAGAAGATTATTTGTCAAATGACCTACGCTTACACAGATGTGCCCACATGGTCAACACTTTAAGAACACAGACATAACATGCTGAGGGAAAATGAGCAAATCTCTGTAGTCAGGTTAATTTGGTCATTTTCTCTGTTGGAATGACCAATCTGGTGTAAAGATGGATAACAGCCTCTCACTCTTCGCTGCAGAGAAAATTACATGCATTTTGTTGAACTGTAAACTTTTTTTCAAAAGCTGTTCTCAAAGAGTTACAATGTCACAGTCCTGGAAAGATCCTGCTGTGTTCTTGACATGTAGATATTTGAAATCATGTGATTTACACACACATTCATTAGTCTTTCCAGTAAAACTCCTGCAGCTGCAGTATGACACTTACGGCAGCTATACGCAGATGAAAGCCATTTCAGTTGTTTGAAAATGTTACGGGAACAGGACCCCTGAGTTTCCGTAAGTGTTTGTGTGTGTCCATGTTGAGTCACCATGCTTATGCTAGTCACAAAGGTCAGAGGGCAAATGAGGTCTTTCTTGTCTCGACACAGAGTGACCTTATTTCCTTTATTAACTATAGCTTCTTGTGTGGCTCCTGAGAGTGAATACAGTGGATGAAAGGAAGACAAGTGAGGAATGGACTGAGGAAATAAAGGGTTATTTTGAAGTCTTATCATAAGGGTATTTAAAGTGCCCTCACTTGCAGACAGCTTTGGCTGTAATGACACAATTTTTTGAAAGCATGTTTTTACAAATGCACACAAAGACTTGATAAACTGACCAAACCTTTTGACTGAGATAAACATCATTATTAGATCGTCATCTTTTGCTTACCAAACACAGTAAACCCTTGTACCAATAAGGGCGTTTAGATTTTAGATTAGCCTTAAATGGTCCTTATTGTCAACACTCTCCATATACTGCAGTCTTATTCAAGAGTTGCACCAGATTTGTACTATTGTTGGATGAGAATCCATAGAGTTTCATTTGCAGCAATGCAAAACCTTTTGAATGGCTCTCAGTTTCCCTACAGCTAAATACTTTTTACTTGGTAAATTATAAAAATGTCTTAAAACACAAAAAGGAGAAAGTAAGGCTGTAAAAGACCAAACATTAGGCCAGTTGGCTAATATCTTTGAACAATAAAGCCTATGGGACGGATGGCCAAGTGGATAAAGGCGAATCATCTACTAAACGGCTGATGAAAAAAAATCAGGGACTGTTCCTCTGCATCAAAATAAATCCTGATAAAATGCAATCAGTAAACAAAAGGAAACCAAATCATATCCCTTGCCATCCCTTACAGATTCTATATTTATATGAAGTTATATTTTCATTGAGATTAATCACTGAGAAAAGAAGAAAGTGGATACGTTGCCAAATATCTAAGTTCATTATATAAAAACAAGAGTGACAGTAAGGCCTTAGAACCACAGAGCATTGTTTTAGTTTAGTTAAACCTTCACATGGTTCTTTTGACTCAGATTGCTATATTTTCAGATTATAGTCGACCTTAGCCTTGACCGACATGTTTACTTTTTGTCCTCAGCTTCCCAACTATGATCAAATCTTTAACCAAAGTGGTTTGGATTCCCTAAATGGAGCCTTCACACATAATGAAGAGGTGAAAAATGTCCTTCCAAATACATGATCCTGACATGGTGTTCATGGGAGGGCAGTATAACCATGATTCTTTTCTTCTGTTCCACATTTGATGTTTATTTCACAACATCTCATCTAGTCCTGCTAATGGTAAATACATTTTACATGCAGACCTGGAGTAAAACAAAGTAATGTAGAAATAAGCCTGCCATCTTTTCTAATTAGCTCATGTTATTCTGAATTTGAAATGACCACACTTGAAGGAAGAACAAAGCTTACTGTCTCTAAAATATACAGTCTCTGGTTATCACGATTTGCTTTTGGTCTCCGAGGTTTCTGTGAGGTTTAGTTACGGTTGAAATCAGGGCCATTCGTTGCCACAGCAACTATTCAAGACAGAGACGCTGATGAAAATGTGATCATAGCTGTGTGAGTGAGTGTGTGTAAGTGTGTGCACATGTGGTATCATGGGAAGTTTTTTATGGAGCGGATAGAGGTCCAGACTGAGGATTGAGATGTTGAAAACTTGGTCAATTTTTCCATTAAGTCAAACGGTTACTTCACTCCACACAGGCTTGACAAGCTACCATCAGTGCGGTGCGGCTTTGTCAAGAAGTGCTGCCAGCTTACACAGACACAGACACATCAATGTGTTGAAGCATTTTGTGATAATGACAACTAAATAAATATTTACAACAAAAACGTGCCCACAGAGATATGAAGTTTAAAAAAACGTGCATACTAAGATATAGTTTACATAAAACTGCTTAATTATCAAGAATGCCCGCTTCATGTAGAGGGTTAGATATGTTAATTTCAAGAAATATTGGTTTAGATTCACTTCCCAATCAAACAATCATCTAAAAATATCTAATTAAAAAAGTTACACAACAAACTACATATGTACAAGTCTAGACTTGTGGGTTAAATGCGGCTCATTACTTTCTATTTAATCTGCTTTGCACTCTGCATTAAAGTCTGTGATCTAAGTAGGAATATCATCCACAACTGAATACTAAATAAAAAAATGGGAAAAAAGTTGTCTTAAAAATGTTTAAATTCTTTCATTATGTGTATAAAAGACTTATAATAGACTTATATAGACCAAAATATATCTGCATCTGCCCAAAGGCAACCCTCACATGTTATTGGCCCCATAAAGTCACCATTAACACCCTGCCACCATCAGCAGGTAATTTATTGCTTTAATTACAGACAGAAAGAATACCAGAAAGAGTTTATAACCACTCTAATAGGTATGACCCCTGCAGGTCCTGGACAGGGTCGAAGAGGGTCACCATCACTCTTTACAAAATGAGTTCAGGGCCTGGGAATCTAAAGTGGACGCCAGGCTTCAGAGCTTTGAGTTGGAGTTGCTTTAAACATTTTCAAGAGCTAAAGGTGATGTTAAATCATTTTTCTCCTCAAATGTTGAAAAATGAAGATGCCTGGGCTCCTACGTAGAGAGTTCACGATACCAACATTTTACCTGATAGGGTTTGAATTCAGTTCATGAACAACCTTCAGTGTAAAAACTATAAACAATGAAGTTAAAGTCAGTTAGTATTTATTTCATATTTATAAGGGAACATTTCTAATCTGTTGTTAAATGAATTGGGTCAAATGTTAATCTACAGTATATATTAACATTTGACAACATTAATACATAAATGTTGACCTGCTCTGTAAGAGGCCCATGTATCAGTCTATGAATCTCTAAACAGGCCATTTCCACTAACACATTTCTCTATCAACCCAATCACAGTCATTTGTATTTATGTAGGAGCATCATGTTCACTATGGGCACTGTTACGTTTAATTTACTTTGGGAGTGAGCCTTTGACGCTATTGAGCCATTATAGAAGAACAAACATGTAAAATAAGCTAGTAGCCTTTTGCTATTAAGCCATTCAACTGTTTTACAAATCACTAAAATAAAACCCCAAATAACTGTTAATTTGTCATTTTGGAACTTACTTGTTTCTAATGGGGGTCAATGTGATAAAATAACATTCTGTGGTTTACCAATACAAATATGTTATAGCTTTAAATCTGTGATATTCAAAGGAGGATATGTTTTTGATATTGGTATGATATACAGTAGCCTATACTGCAATTCAAATGACTTAATGGGGGGAAATCTAAGTTAATTCTGTAGTCTAGCAAAAGACAGCTCATATAGTTAGTCAAATAAATGAAAGCTAAACCACAGTAGCACAAGCAGCTGCAGAAATCACACACACACACATGCATTAAACATTTTTAAAAATGGTATTTAATCCTTGTCTTTGATGATGATTCAAATTCTTGCTGCATTCCTTTCCCATAGCATTTTTTTTAGATTTTCGACATTTTATTTTTTTTTTAGATTTCTTAAACCAACCAAAAACCACACTTAAATCTACCAGATTTAACCAGCAACATTTCCGAGTTAAAAAACATTATTGGTTTGAACCCCAGCATGGCTCCATATGGCGATGGTGAGCCTGAGACATGCATCTGTTAGTGTTTGTGTTTACGTGGTTTGGGAGTGTATTTGCATAAACACTTAAATGTTATCTGTATGTTGTACTTATATTATCAGTTGTTGTTCATTTTAAATCTATGGTCGAAAACGGTCAGATGTCACATGAGTGTGTTTGTGCTTGTGCGTGTGCTTTGGATGCTGTATGTGTAAGCAGGGTGTGGCAGAAGACCCTGATGTGGTTGCCTCTACTTCAACACATGTTGACGGGGGCTTGAGGCTCCACACATCACCAGGAATGTCTGGGAACTTTCCGTGAGTGTAAATGTGCATATGTGTGAGTGTGTACAATATCATTTCTGAAGGGTCGATGTGGCTGTACTAATCATTATGCATTTTGGTTTCATGACGATGGCCTGGGAATATTTGCTCCAGATACTAGGAACAGCTGCCTTGCTAACCCCCAATGGTAGACCGCCATCACTATCAATCTCCTTGGGAAAGTAGCTCTTTTTCACATATGGATTACCCTTTATGTGAATCATATCATGTTTTTCTCAGATGTTCTTATAATAACAATTTGCCTTCTACAGCTATGTTCTTTAGTCATGGTAAGAAAGCATTATGAATGTTTAAAGTAGACAGTGAATGCAACACAACATCTAAATGCAGGATCTCTACATTTTTCTTGAACCATTTCAGAGAAAGAGAAAAATGAACGTCATTTCCTGTTTAATTCTTTATACCCTGTAGACGCAGTAATGGAGTCTATCTGTGCACAAAACATTGTGGTAGACTTGTACAGATGAGTCCCATGCATGTCTCAGTATAGCTGCATATTTCTGCACATACTACATGACAGTATGAAGTGTAGGAAATAAAGGAATATTTCGGCATCTACATTTGAGGAAAAGCAGAAGCTTTGCTTTAATGAGAAACTCCACATGGCTGCAGGAAAGCTCGTAGCTGGTAGGACTTATACCATTTCCAAAATAACATTGTTAAGTGTCGTGGTATCATATATCTGTTTCACAACACACAACTCAGTAAATTGTGGCTATGACACATGTCGAGGTTCTCCACGCGGTTCCGTGGCGGTTCTCCGAGCGGTTCCTTGCGCGGTTCTCGTGGTGTTCACTCTCCGAGCAGCTGCAAAGCATCGGGGCCAGTACGCTGCTGACTTGACTGTTCTCCTTCCAGAAGTCAACCAACCGAGGCAAATGGAGTTCAGCTTTTCCAGGGATCTTGGGCTCCGGGGATCAAACATTGTTGCTAACAGGCGGCCCCCGGCAGGCAGGCAGCGGTCACCACAGCAGCGGGCCCCTGGGCCAGAGGGAAACACCCTCCCTGTGGCTTCCCTCTCCTGACAAATATTAAAGACCTGGCCTTCCCCCTTGGCCATTCCGTCTGTCCTTTATTTGCGTGCCATTTAGTGGTAGTATAAATAAATTAAAATAAATTAGTCCTGCTCTTCACTATTTGTGTTTTACAACCTGTGGAATTAGAAAAAATACAACAAGTTTGGAACACACCCCTGAACCATCAACAACTGTGGAAAGACTTTCAGTAGCTCACTTTCATTGATTTTTTATTTTTACTGAATTCACTGTAATTATTTCCATCATCATCACATCTCTGCAAGTTTATCCTCACTTTGCCTTACTATCTATGTCCCTCTTCCCTCACTCTCTTTCTCTGACAGGGTTAGGGGATTAGTAGCTGTGTCTTCAAAGGCAGGGGCCGTATGCCTTCAGATTTATTACAAACACATGGGGGATAATTGCACAGAGGCCAGAAGATCTACACTCCTACGACCAAGCATCATAGGACACCCCACTGACTGCTGTTTAGCTTTCATAGGTACATTTTGCTGTCTTGACAAAAACTCCACAGGTAGCTCAATCATTGTTCAAGTTAAGACTAATTTTCATTCTGAATCATTATGTGAGTCATATAACCTTTGCGTGTGGCAACTCCTTCACTTCAACTACAAAGAAAATATACTAATTACACAATTCAGCCACAGTACACTTAGGTACTGAAGTGTATAAAAGAGGCATTAAAGGCAAATACCTCGTCATTGTCGGTTTAAGGGGCTATATTGAGCGTTGAGAAAGCATATAGGAAGGAGTGGCGTAATGGAGTGATGTGAAGAGGTTCCCTTGTCTCTCCTGCATTCTGAAAGCATGTGAGGTTTCCATTTTTTTCACTTCACCTTCGCTTCCAGCAGCATGGGTATAATAAAGACTTGTGTAAACAGTCATAGCATGGAAAAGAAGAGCCAACAGAGAAAAAAAAAGTAAGAGGTGAGAAAAGAGAGGTGAGGAGGGTTCATGAAGAAGGTCAGCCCAGTGAAAGCATTTTCATTAACAGATTGTCAGATATGGTGAGGGAGAGAGGGGCTGACTGAAAAAAAAAAAATAGTGCAAAGTTTGAAAGTGGAGGTCATTTCTCCTCTTGCAGCAGAAGACATGTGGAGAGCAGGTGTTAGAGCCAGCTGGGGTGGAAAAGAAGAGACGGTGCAAGAGCAAAGGGAACTGCTCCCTCTACAGGTCATTAAGAGGCATTACAGTTCAGTTTTAAGGATGATGGATCGGTGAAGACATGCCCAGGCAAGAACCATTCAATCCAAGCACACATTGCCCCCCACTTTGTAACAAGACAGAGGTGTCCAACAGACCTCAACCGCAACATGAGTGGAAATCAAAGATTCACAAGAGGAAGCTACCCCCCTTGTATACTGGTCTTTTTTTTAATTAAATCACTGGTCTTGGCAGCCTGGTCACAATGCTACATGAAGAGTACAACACCCGACGTGGCATAAGGGAAACTCAGATTACACAAAAGCCAAATGTTGTCTTGTCATTCTATGATGACAGACAATTTGTCAATGAAGTGATGTAGTGTAATGCTATCCCACCAAAGGAATATCGGACATAAAATGGAGTGCAATGTTATAAAACACAATGGAGCATTTTTATGGCTGAGGGAACGATCCCTGAATTTTATGGACAGGTCTTGTCTCTTCCTCAAGTCCAGAGTTAATTGAGGTGCAATTAATGTCGCTGGAGAATCAACCTTACAAATTAAAACACCTTAGTTTTTCTCTTCACATTGCCCCCATTCTGTTTCCTTTTTAATGGCCATGTCTAGTTGTCCTGGCAGCAATACTCGAGACGGGGTCAGCCCTATGTTCCCACATTTCTTTTTCAATTCAATTTAAGCCCTATCCTCCCACAAGATTTGTTTAGTTTAGTTTGTTTATGTAAAAGGACAATGTGCACTTACATTAAATGTTTGGGCTCACCAGATTTATCTAAAAAGCTACATTCCATCTGTAGTCCATTGCTACTGGATAATAGGTTGGGTGTAATTGGCTACCAAAGTGGGAGAAAGGGGGATAAAATCTGATACAAATTTATGAAAAAATGTGGGAACATAGGGCCTAATTTTGGGAAAAAATCTTAGAAAAATGGGAACATATCAGCTGTGGGAACAAAGGCATGCACCCCTGTACAGCAGAGATAATCTCCATCTGAAGATGTCTTATCAGTAATTATCCTTAATCCCTTCTTCAGTATGTGCGGATAATAAGCCTGACAGTTAAGATGTTATGACAAAGTGCAGAATGTGTGTGTGTGTGTGTACATGTGAGTATTTGTGTATCTGTGTGTGTGTGCATCTGTACATTTAAGAACAGGCAAAAACACTTGAGGGTATCGTGTATGTATTTTTTTAATTTCATCTGCACTTTTATGAGCACTATAATCTGTGTGTGCCTCCACGTGTGCTTGTGTACCTGAACGAGTGTTTTTGCACATTCCGGGCCCTCCAAACCCATGAATAATAAGCTTTACTTTGACATGCCCTAAAGATGAACTTGAGAATCATCATCGTTTGACTTCTTAGCTTTTGACATGGCTGCCAGTCAGCATCAGTGGTTGGATGAAACCAGAGCTGCTGCTGCCCTCAGAGGATCTTCTCTAACCCTTCTCTTCCTCCCTCCCTCCCTTTCCCTATTTTAGCGTTCTGTCTTGTTCTTTCCATTCCTTTCTCTGCAGTTCTACTCTCCCTGCTCCAGCCAGGTAAATCTGTTTCATATGACTTTGCAAAGGGGCCCCTCAACAAAGGTTAACATGAAAGGTAACACACCATGCTCCAGAAACTCCTTTTTCAAATTGATCATCGACCACAAGAATTACAAGTCAGTTAAACTACAGTACGGTAATTATTCATATTTTTATTGTTGTATGCCCCCAGTCAAATAATGTGTCTAAGATTTAACCCAGCCTCCTGCAACCACACAGTGCTGTAGCTCCAGGTAATGGGCCTGATCTCCCTGCCCTACTGCATGGATGTAAACCAGCACAGTGGACAGATGGCATCAAGTAGGACCAGCACCTTTGGCAGTGGTTTGTTACTGCAGCAATGCGTAACCACATTCAGCACAGGCATCTGCTGCTTAAGTCAGACAAGTTTGAAGTTATTGTGCTTGGCCCTAAAAACCTCAAAGATACTTTATCTAATGATATAAATGACCTTAATGGCATCAGCTTTGCATCTAGCACAAATGTTAGGAATCTAGGAGTTATATTTGATCAAGATATGTCCTTTAACTCTCACATAAAACAGACTTCAAGGACAGCCTATTTTCATCTTATAATATCTCTAAAATCAGGCATATCCTGTCGCATAACGATTGAAAAAAAAGCTAGTTCATGCATTTGTTACCTCCAGGTTGGATAATTGTAGTTCTCTTTTATCAGGTTGCCCTGGTAAGTCTCTAAAGACTCTTCAGCAGGTCCAAAACGCTACATCTCGTGTAGTGACTAACTAACCCTGTATTGCCTTCTCTGCACTGGCTCCCTATAAAATCTAGAATATAATTTAAAATCCTTCTTCCTGCCTGACTAACATCATTACAGTTGCTAATCTTAATATTAGACTGATCAGTCTATTATCATATTTAGCTGTTACTGCTAATACTACACATACTTTTACCATTATTACTGAAACTGTAGCTATAAAAAAAATCTTAGTCATCGTTGTTGTTGTTGCTATGTTTGTCTCTATAGTTCTCTCTTCTTTCTGTACATCTCCCTCTATCGCACTTTCCAAGCCCAACACAGTTTCTGCAGATGTCTGTTCAGCATGAGTCTGGTTTTGCTCAATGTTTCTGCCTCCTAAAAGTAAGTGTTTTTCTTGCCACTATAACTTTGCTAAATGTTGCTTATTGCTGTGCTGATGATGGGTTATGTTGGGTCTTTGTAGTTGATATAACATAGAGTAAGTAACTTTACCTGCTCTTTAGTAGAGGATCTTGAGATAACATTTGTATTTCTTTATTTGATAGGTCTGTGGATAGAGTTGGAAATTGAGAGAGAGTGAATGACATGAGGGAAAAAGCCACGGGGCTACCTGCTTGAAGGACTAGCCACAGGGGTAGTGACCTAAACACTAAGCCATCTACGCCTTACATAACTTAATCCAAGAACTGGATTATTTGATGATTGGTTGCTGCTTTTATCCTTGGTATTTGTAAATAAGAATCAGTGCCGGTTTATTGGTGAGCATTTAAAAGGTGCTATTAGAAGGAGCTTAAAACAGAGCTAAGCTAGCTGTATCCTGTCTTTGTACAACGCTAAACTAGCTTATAGCTGCTTGTTGTAGTTTCCCATTTGAACCCCAACAAGAGTGGTGCAATATTTCATCCATCCTTTGGCAAAATATTCTCCTTTATAGATAAAAATGTTTTTAATTTCCTGGAGTTGTGTTGATACTACACATGTGCCTCAATACGTGTTCTTGAAATATTTTCCTTGTTTGAGCGAACTGTATGCACGTGTAGCCTGTGCATATGTTTGCAGGAGTTCATAGCCTCTTGTGAAAGTGTGTGACCTTAATGCTGTATGCTGAACTGTTTCTTGGATAAAGTACAACTTAATCATTCACATAACATCTGACCTGTGTTAATCTGACCTGTATACATTTAGCTGTTCAAGCAAGCCCCTTAATCCAAACCCAAAACAGATTAGTTTAGACTTTCTGTATACAGAGTTTTGACTTTACTCAGCCACAATTTGTCAAATTGGAGACGATAGTTGACTGTAGCCAAGTTACAAAAGGGGAAAGTTTACGAAATGCTTCTCCCTGTGATGATGTTCTCAGAGAAGGCCAATGAAAGGAGCGGCCACTCTTGGATCCTAAGAGCATGCTTGTCTTAGCAAGGATCAACACAAAGATTTGACTCTTGCATCTCATTCTGTCTTTACTTTCTCTCTCTCAAGATTTTGATCTGATTGCTTGATGGATTCTCCACAGTCTCCCAGTTAATTTTCAATTTAAAGTAGTATACAAGTTTTTTCAAGATATATGACCTGCATGTATGCAGAGACAGTAACTCACATAGTCAGGTCAATCAAACGTCTGAATTCAAATATGATCAGAGGGCCTGGAGGTCACATATTGTACTCCTTCATAACAAGTTTAAATAAGTCTCAGAGATCCCCAAAACATGTCTGTGAAGTTTCTTGCCAAAATACACTCTGCTCCTATATTTTAGCATGTCTATAGCTTTGAATAAAAATGAGCTGTGTGACCATGACAATGCTCCTCTCTGGAAGGGCTTGGTTGGCTTTCTTGCACAATGCCAAATTGTTTATGGTGAGAAGGCAGTCTCAGTGGACAGAACAAACACCTAGCTGTGGGAGTGTCACCCACCTGGGGAAGGGGTTACTGCCCTTTGTGATGTCACAAAGGGAAAAAGCTCCAAACGGCCGGTTTGAGCACACGTTTTCTGAAAAGCGGAACAGGAAGAAGGCAGAGATGATGGACATATATATATATAAATGTAGGTTTTGTTGGCAGGCCAGGGAGTAGGGACACATATTAGTGTTGTAAAACTATGGTAAAGTGTATTTTGCATAATATGTGACCTATTAGGAGACCTGACCTCGTCTGATAGTCTAACGGATATTCTTCTTAGGGATACGACTACAAATAAATCTAAAACTGAAAAGCACCATCCAGAGCTTAATGCCCCTGAACCAAAAATAATCAATGGCAGCTTTAGTTTTTTACAGAAAATAACATTTAGTCCCTACTTGGTATCTGGCATCATCCGCATCCATTAAACAGTCCAAGTTATCCTGAAGCTAATCTATGCCTCACAAATACAACCTCTTCCTGCTTCTGTCACTCCCTCTCTCTCTCTCTCTCCATCTTTCTTACCCACAGAGAACCTAGGTGATTATAGAGAGCCACTGAGCCGGAGTCGGAGAAAACAAGGCAACTTAACCCGAAAACCCCAAAGAGCATGATAAGTAGCCTTTTACATGCCCTGATATTATCATATGCATGCCTCATTCATAACAGACAAACTGATCAAAAACCCTGAGATGCTCCAAAAGGTCATCTCTGGGTTCACTGTAGGTCAACCTAGCCCATGAAAGCTGAGGGTCATGGGAAGCTGCAGCTCTTGGCTTGCCTGGATAGGAACTTCAGTGACAGGTTCTCTTTGGAGAATGTTTGTAAAATGGCCGACCACTGATACCACAGCAAAGAGCAGCACTCTGTGAATACATCCTGGGCCAAGGACATGGCTAGCACATCATGACCAATGATCTGAACCAGGGAGGAGGCACTGAGAAAGGAGTGGAAGAGGGTAGCCTTTACACTGGCTTCGGAGGAGGAGAGGATATGTGGACATGTGCGCACATCTTTGTGTGTGTGTGTGTGTGTGTGTGTGTGTGTGTGTGTGTGTGTGTGTGTGTGTGTGTGTGTGTGTGTGTGTGTGTGTGTGTGTGTGTGTGTGTGTGTGTGTGTGTGTGTGTGTGTGTGTGTCTGTGTGTGTGTGTGTGTGTGTGTGTGTGTGTGCGACGGAGAGGCAGAGCAGACTGTGCCTGCATTTTAGAGGGTTGAATTGGTTTGATTACATTTGGAGATAACAATCAGCTCCATTCCACTTACTGCCTTATTGTGTTTGATGTCCAATGAGCATCCAGACGGAGCAACTCAACACGCATAGCCTGCTAATGTACACAGATACACAAACACACATGGTGGAAGGGGAATCTCAGATAGGGCACGTCTAAGTGAAGTATTCTGAATGTAATCTTTCTCTCTGTGATCCAAACACATTTTATGCATCAAAGGTAAGTATAGGTGGAAAAAAAAACTGGCCAAATACCATCTGCTAGAACCCTTTGAAACTACCCCATCCATCATCTTTTCCCTTGCTTTATATTCTCTCTGTGTCTGTCTATCTACATCAGTCTCTATATATCTCCTTTTCTGGTGGCAAGTGGTTTTCTTTGTAAGTAAACACATTTGGAAATGCTTTGTCACTGTTTAGGGTGGGAAAGAAATGTGTGTGTTAGACTGTCTATGAGTGATTGTGGTGGGGGAGATACAGCTCACACACACACACACACGCACACACACACACACACACACGCACACTCAAATACGCATATGAAAATGTTTGACTCAATGCTGTGGAAAAGGGCGATGTTTGGTCCTGATAGTTTCTCTCCCTCTTTAATTGTGGGGAAATGGGTTTCAGATGTTACTGCACGACTGATCACTTTGGGCCCATGCTCGGCCCCGTCATGTCCTCCCAAACCACATCAAGGAGCCCAGGCCTGATGTGGGACGATAGCAGCCGAGCGAGGGAGGCCCACTGCGGGGCTAAATACTCCTCTGGGTGCCCTTGCAATAACAGGATCCACATAAGCAGTAGCCGTATGATCTGTCAGCTATAAGAGAGGCTGCCTACCGTGTGATATGTGATGCTTTTACCAAAAAAACAACAAATCGAACATGACTGGAGAATATTTTAGATGCTGTGTGTAGGATGGAGCTTATTTAGGTGTGATTTTCAGGATAGGCATATTCAATATCTCGTACTAATAAGTTTTAAGGTCAAATTTGATGCCGTCTTAGGACTTTTATGTGATTGCACAGGTGAGGTCAGAGATCAGGGTAATGAGGTATATGGCAGGCATTATGTGCTTTAGAAAATGACATCTAAACAGGTCAAATGCTCGACTGAACGGGAACTTTATTACCCCAGATTTATGTGATTTTACTATTAGACTGTTCAATCTTTTCCTCGCATGTATTATTTGTGGTGGTGATGGTCAATAAAGAAACATTAAAGCTAAATTGAAAACTGAGTGTATAATCAAAACCAATGAAAACTGTGCACATATTTCGAGCACCTGTTGAAGACATGGTGGATCACTGTGGGTGTAACAAACCCACATTCCAGTAATAGAGACTTTTGGTTGCTTCGGTTTGTTTTCCTTGGATGACTCCTCACCCCTGGGTGAGGACTCTGGTAATTCACATGGGAGAATGTAGGGGTTGATGTCATGTGTTCCAGCTTTAAGAGAGGGAGACAGACACAAACACAGAGGACTGGGATCTGATGCTGCCCTCTCCTGGTGAGTGCTGTCTGACCTATGGGCTGAAAAACTACCTTTTTTTTTTTACAAGATATTGAATGGCTAATCGCCCAAGCTTATGTCCCCCAGAACACACAAAAACAAAACTCATTTGTGGTGACGAACCTTCAACGATATATAGTGGAAGGGAACTAAACATATTTACTTGTTATACTTTGTTATAAAAAGTACTCAGGTCATTATGCAGACTCTTTTACTACAGTACTACAGCAACTCTGGGTTCCATGTCAAATTTGAATATCTCTAGGAGCTGTTGGCAGACACTACACAAATGTTTCTTTTGCCATATGATTTGAATAATATATTGATTCCAAAAGAAGAACAACCCTCCAATATTTCTTAAATAATCAAAAGAATGGTGAAAAACCAAATCAGAAAATGTGTGCAGTCGATCTTATACCTACCAATAATATCTTTGTCTCATGAAGCCGACAGTTTAACCTGTGAGCCCTATAAAATAATTAATGGAGTAGACTACATAAGTATAAAGTAGTTAACAAATATCTCCCCTTTAATCAGCTACTGTATTGAAATAGGTGGTACTCAGCCTATAAGAGTGCTTACGCTAAAAATTAATTACTGGAATTTGAAATATATTCAAATCAGTCAGAGTGGCAATTTTGCCTCAGTTTTATTGATATCACGTCTGTCATTTTTCTTAAAGGTTTTTGACTGCCGAGATCTAATGTGTCCTGGAATTAGAGACGTAATGATACCTCACAGTACACATTCTAAATGGATACAGATATGCTGTTCCACTTCCCTATTTCCCTATTTGTGTTATAGATATATTTACTTGAGTTGATATTTGCTTTGAATCCTTTTTTTTATATTTAATATAATCTAATATAATAATATCTCTAATAAAGAGAATTGTTTTTTCAGTAATAATACAACCTCAACATTAAAAAGTATGACTTAGTTTTGGGGAAAAAAATAAGGAATAAGGATATTTTGTATTTTTATTTTCAGATAATGAAAAATAAAGCGATCATATTTGTTTATAAAATGACTTCAATCTCATGTGCTTATAAAAATGTGAAAATTGTAAAGACATTTTTGTTTTTAAATCAGGAACCCAGCATTGTGATCTGCATCATTATGGTGAGTTCATTATGAAATCCCTACCTGTGTTAAATTGTATTTCTACATTTTTGTGTGAGATTTTATGCACAAGTAAAAGTCCCGAGTCCCTCCTCTGCCACCGTTAAATGTGATTTTATTTTGTCAGTTATTATTTGTGAGTACAATTGCGATGAGATGCTGTAAGGTGTTCTTTTCCCCGTTATCTTCCTCAAACATCTTGAGTCATTCCCTGGCTGAGCACCCTTTGGTCCTTTGGTCTCCTCTTTCCCCTTCAGGGACTGTTTTGTCTCTCGTGATTTACCTTGTGTTATCTCTCAAAAGAAATCTTCTCACGCATTGTCGTGAGTTCATCTGCCATTCATCACTTTTTTTTTTTTATCTGAACAATATGCAATGTCCCAATACAAACATTGAATCACAACATTTAATTCAACATTAATTATTTTTGGCTGAGCTTGGAGGTTATCCCTATATCATTCAAATTCCCATGCGCATAGAGTTTTTCTGTCTGTGTGTAAATGTGTATCGTGTGTTTTTTGTCTTGATGTGATAGTCAGATGGAGAGAAAATAAGGGGAGGAGGGGGAGGATGTGGGAGGGGGAGTCAGATAGCCACCAGTTGATAGAAGTGTATCAGCCAGCTGGCCAGCAGCCGCAGAACTGTGGAGCTCTCCCTGATCTCTGGCTCAGTGAAAATACAACAGCCAGAGGCTAAAGGGGGGGGCTGAAAAGGGTCTGTTTGCATTGAAGCTCACAGTTTTGATGCTGTTGAAACAGATATAACAATAAGAAACAATAAGGTTATTGTCTTTGCCTGTATTTTATTTGACTTTGAACAACAGGAGTGCAAACTGTTTCTATACTGTGTGCATTAGACTTACATTGGACTCAAACCTGCACCTGCAAACATGTTAGTTAGTTTGGTAAGCCTTTAATAAAGGTCTGAAATGGAATAAAAACCTAATTCACTAAGATATATGTCATGCAAAGTCGAAAGTTTCTGTCTGTTTTATTTTAAATTCACACACAAATTCACAAAAAGCAGAGGAGATCTCAGTGCGTCTGCCTCGTGGGCACGGTAAGCCCACAGACAAAAACATAAAACATCTGTTACCCATATTTTGTGAACCTTCCAAGAGGAGCAATCCGAGGTTACTCTGAGAAGGTCATCATCCCTTCAATCTCTTTCTCCCTCCAACCCATCTCTCGCTCTCTCTCCCCGCTCTCCTTCAGTAGCTCCTATTGAGCATCAAAGCCTCAACATGCTGGTCCTACAGAGCAGGAATCTCCCGTCTGTGTAAACAGCACTCCAGTCCTTCCCAACTGTGCAGCAGATTGGATTTGAACCTGCGTGTGAACCTTAACAGCTATACTGTACTACTCAGCAAAGGGAAATTAGGGTGCGGGCTGACAGAGGTTTATCTTGTTTCCAATCTAATTTACCTTAAGCACAAATCAAGTTTGAAGGAGACCGATCATTGGGGGAGATGCTCGGAATCCATCTTCACATTTGAAAGTAATGGCATGTGGCTCTGATTGATGGGTACACAAGTTCATGAACAAATCTTTACATCTTCTTTTTGTTCATATATGGATGAAACACAACCTTCTGTAAAACAGTAAAGAGATGTTAACACATGCCACTGTTGCTGTTGTTGTTTTTTCAGTACATTTTTGGACATTCTCTTTTGTAAAAGGGAGGAGAGAGGGGGTTTATTTTGGAAGAACAAAGATGACTGGTATGATGAGACAGCGTGCCATCAAGCAGAGAGAGAGTGTGTGTGTGTGTGTGTGTGTGTGTGTGTGTGTGTGTGTGTGTGTGTGTGTGTGTGTGTGTGTGTGTGGGAGGGGGAAATCTGTGTGCAACAATACAGGAGTGTGTTTTTGTGTATGTCTTGGTACTGTCTAGTTCATAAGCATTTTAGGAAATGTGTTTTTTTTTTGTCTTGAAAGTAATTGGCAATAAGGATCAACATGGTCTATACTGTTTATACACACAATTAATGCACATGTACACACACACACACACACACACACACACACACACACACACACACACACACACACACACACACACACACACACACACATAAAAACACACTGACCAGGCCGACTTTCTTGGCAAAGAAAAATACTGCTTAACAGCGGGACAAGTGCACAGCCTGGTGGGTAAAAAGGGTAGCGCCACCAAATGTGTACCTTTATGCATCTTAGCATTTGCTTTTCAAAAACGAGGGTTGACTCGATGTGCTTGAAGAAAACTTTTATATTTTATTTAAATATAACGGCCAAAGTGCTGAAGGAATAGTCGCAGCTGTTTATTACTTAAGGAATCAGGTCTGGACACGATTTGTTTGGTTCTGGGCTGAAAGGCTCAAAATAAAGCCAAATAATGATAGTGGGGTATTCATCTAAAACACATAGTCGTATTACACATTTGGAAATGGATGTGCAATATTTTAGTTAAATATATCAAGGATCATAACAAACCTAACACACACATAGTCAGCAGGACATATAGTCGGCTATAGCATGTCTGTTAAATGTTCCTTCCTCTCTTTACATAATGATAACATAACAGACCACTTGTATGAGGGAGTGATAGTGCCTGTGTCAGTGTGTCCCCATTCACTTTTAGGACGCTCAAGATATGTGCTTCAAAGCATTAAATATCATCCCTGTTCTAATAATAGCAGTGAGGCACAGCAGTACAGTACAGTACAGAACAGCAGGCTGGTTTAATGTGAGAGGAAAGACCTGCAGACCCGTGCTTATGAGAGAGAGAGAGAGAAAAAAAAGAGAGAGATAATAGCCTTTGATCACCTGGCTGCATTTGACTGAAGTGGTTCTGTGTTAAAGCCTTGAATTGATATCGTTGTTTTTCTCTTTTGTTACACACTTCAATAGAAGCAGCAGGTGGGCTTTTAGAACACCAGATGCAGCTTTTGTATTGATACATGTTCCATGTGCCTGAGCAGGGTGGCCACATTCAGCTTTTTCAGCTCCTGCTCTGAAGCTGGTGTTCCTAATTTCAGTTCATTTCAATGTTCGTACATTGAGTTGTGAAGGCCACTATCTCGAACACTTAAACAGGTAAAAACTCAGAGTTGCTCACCATTCTATGTGTTTGACTGCCCTTTCACGATTTGTCGGGTGTTGCTCCTTGATGACAGTGGCTAGTCTTTTCAGGGCAGAGCCAGTCTCCATCTCGTTTGGTTTTCTCACAGCAAAGTCAAGAATTAGCCCAGCACAGATCCTTTGGCTGCATAAATTAGAAAAATGTAAACTAAAAACACCCTTTTTCAGTGATACGATTGTAACTTATTATGACAGTATTTTTGACAGGCAAAGTATTCCATTGTAACATTTCTAAACATACAATGTCGTTACATGAAAGATTCTGTAGTAGGCCTACTTGCTGGTTTTCTATGATTAATAGTTAGCTTACAGTGTTAAGTCTAAGCACAAGGCATAGCTTTTCTTTTATACATACTGATGTTGCAGTAATATTCTGTTTAAAACTGAATATAACAGAATTGATTGCAAATCGAATAAGGACATAACCAATACAATTCGTAACAATTTAAATGAGCAATATGTAAAACATTGGAGGAAGCTGTTTTTAACTTTTCCATTCATAACAAAATAGAAGGCACTACTGTATGTACTTTATAGTGTCTGCCTCTACAACCAGGAGGAGGCACTGTTGTACACAGAGCAGTTAAACATATACTGACCAGATAGTGCAGAACAGACAGATCAAACTATCAGAGAATACAATTATTTGGTCTCATTCATATTCATTATGCAGAATTTTGTATTGTGAAAATGATATATGAGTGTGTGTGGTTCTGATGCAGCCTTGATTAGGTAGAATTGATGCTAGAGCTGATTAAAGTGGAAGACAGTATGCATTTGAGGGTTCTTTTACAAATAATAAAAATTCAAGCAAATCTAGAATACCACTTGCACTTTTTTAGTTCTATGATATTTCACTGACAGGTTGATGCACAGATTTGATGAATCTCAGCCATTCTATATACTGTGTATATACCACAGATACATTTCCGTACACTTACTTTCCAAACACAGCCTACACAAATGTTTCTTCTCAGTTCTAAATTGAGTTTTAATGTTAGCAGCTTGAACAAAGCTGTGCTGACGACTCGCACATCTCTTAATGGGAGGATTACTCCTTATGACATGTAAACTGCCCCGTGCAGTGGTGGATACAATCCTGCTTTGTCATTGCTGGGAAAATATTTTAAATACCTGGGAGTACTGTTTTCATTTTTGTGTTCACCATTATCAGCGATCCCCATGGCCGTGCAGCTGCAGAGGCAAAGAGGGGAGGCAGCTCCTTCACAAGTGAGTGACATTCACAGTGACCCACCTGTTTGTATGTGTGTGTGTGTGTGTGTGTGTGTGTGTGTGTGTGTGTGTGTGTGTGTGTGTGTGTGTGTGTGTCTGCCTGTCTTTGTGTGTGTTTGTATGATCCCACCTGCCTCCCTCTCACTCGTCCGTCTCTCAATTGTATTTTGTCTCCACCTGCCTGTGTCAGCCATGCTAATCCTCCCACTGCCTTTGACAGACGCCTCTGCGATAAGACACGACACCCAATCCCCTTTCTACCTTTTGATGTGCGCACACACACACACACACACACACACACATACACACACACACACACACACACACACACAGACTGATGATGATTCCCTTCTGAATGCTATCAGAAGTCAAATCTTTTTTAATTTAAAAAAAGGCAGCTAAATAGTTTGATCCTATATCGGTTTCATTATCATTTTTTAATTCATTGAACTTAAATTAATATTTGATCATGATTTTTAATAACTATTGTGCATGAGATCTCTTACTCTATGTATGAATGAATTTCAGGTGGGGTGGCTCAGTTGGTAGAGTCAGTTGTTTCTCAACCAGAAGGTCAGGGGTTCAATCCCCAGCTCCTGCAGCAACATGTTCAATGTGTCCTTGGGAAAGACACTAAACACAAAGTTGCTCCCACTGCTTTGTTGGTGGCGTATGAATGTGTGTGGATAGGATTAGTTACCTCTGATGGACACTTTAAATAGCAGCTTCGACCATCAGTGTGTGACGTGGTGTAAAATTGCTTTGAGTAGTCAGAAGACTAAAAAAAGCGCTACAGTCCATTCACCATCAGGTGTAAAAAAAAAAAAAAAGCTTCACTTTTGATTTGATGTATTATTCATCATGTGGATTGCAGTATAATATCCATGCTGTAAGGTTTGACCTTGAAGATCTTACAGTGCTGAAGCTGCACTGAGAATGCTGAGTAAACATTTATCATCCCTTTGTTCACTTCTCTAAAGCCACATTTTAAGAGCTACAATTATCCCATTTTACAATTTATTTTCCTTGACATACTTGTTTTTTTCATGACCAATATTTTTCTACATCTCATATACTTTTCACATGGGTGCCTTTGTGTTTGTATATATAGAGCAATAAAACACAAAGCAATAAAAGCGTTGCATTATCTCTTCCTGTCAAGTGTTGTGGATAGATTGTTTCCACCGTGTCTCTCCCTGCTCACTCCCACTGTCCTGCTGGCAGGCTTTGAGCTAGCTGATGGGAGAATTCTGTCACTAAAGCTAATATTAGTCAGAGGTCTGAGAAACCTTCACTCCTCCTCTCTTCAATCATTCGGCCCGATATGTCATCCCACAGTTTCACTGGAACTAATTAAATGTTTGGGGGAGGTGCTGAAGATGTCTGCTGACAGCAGATGTCACCAGAAAGTGCTCTGTCACAAATATTTCCACTCAGTCTGGTTTTATTTGGAGTCAGCGGGATGTCACTGCCCCCTAGTGGCTAACTTGTAAAGTGTCCACAAAAAACGGTTGTGATTGTTTAGATTGTAATGATAGGCAAAACAAAAAAAGTCAAAAACTTTGACTCTGAATAAGTTTGACCCACCAGAGTTATATGTGCTCACATTGAAATATTCTTGATTATTAAAGATTCAAGTTTTTAATATCAATGTACTTTTCAGTTTCGTCCGCAAAATGGAATTTCTGCATTTCAGTATTGTCTAATCCTTGGGATCCGTGACGGAAGCTTAAAATGTCAAAGGTTTTCAAGTGGACTTAAAAGGTAAAGTAAACATACCCTAACTACAATAACAAAGGGGAAGGTAGGCTAATATGTCAAAGTCATAGAGGGCACAACATCGAGGTGTTAAATGATCACTTTTTATATGCCATGTTTCGGTTCTAACATTATTCCCGATCTTTGTGTAATTTAATGTAATTGCTAAAATGAAGCTAAATCGCTTCCTACGCTGAGTTTACTGAGGTGTTGACTTTCTAAATGACAAGTTAAGCATTGTGAATGAAAACATACACGTTCATAAGGCCTTATGGTCTTACATATTAAACACCTCTGACTAAAATTACAAATATATTTTCTGCTCTTGTATTTTTTGTCATGACATCCAATGGTCCTTAAGGCAGTATTATAAATATACGTTATTATAATCATAAATAAAATCGTATTATTATTTTTGGTGGCGGTGGTGTTTATAGATGGATGAAAATTGAATATAAAACATTAGAAGTGCTGCAGCTGAAATCACCACCAGGTGGCAGACTAAACGCAGGAAATGCAGAGAGATCTTCTGCCTTGAGGTATCATATTGCATAATACATAATTTGCTCAATGCAGCTGAAATTCTTCATAATGCTCTGCTCTATTTTTCCTTCCATCTCTGTTGGCAGGACACTTTTGATAAAAAAAAAAAAAAAGGCAATGCTTTTTGCATGATGGGTTTTATTTTTCTGTTATGCAATATGTAAATGATATTTTAGAGAAGGTTATTATACTGTTGGTTAAAAAGAATGGGTAGTATACATTATGTTGATGAAAAGTGAAACTAAACAATGTCTTGCAGTTGGTTTAAAATAATAAGCATATATATTGTTGAGATGATTCATGTCTGCCTTGATTTCTCTGAGCTCAAGGAGCAGCAACATGCACACCTGTGCAGACTGCAGCAATCAGACGAATCCACTCACATCCATCAAGACTCTCATAAAGAGTCTGAGAGCCCACTGCTCACTTTGCTCCGCCAACGACAAGACCTGTGTCCACCTTTCTTTGTTGAGTGTGTCAAAAAGGAGTTTTTGATTCAAGTTAATACGTTTGTGATGCAGTTTTATTTGTTATGCTTATATCTATTGTTTAATTGATCCTTTGTTTATCATTTAGTTTAAGAATAACTTAAGGCAAGCAATGATGTCATCTACATTCTTCCTCTTGTACATAAAACAACACTTGACAAAGTTAAAGGTGCCATTGTAAGAATAAACATCTCAATCAATCTCCAACTCCTGCAGCAACATGTATGATGTGTCCTTGGGCAAGACGCTTAACCCTGAATTGCTCCCGCTGCTTCATGTGTATGAATGGGATTAGTTACTTCTGACGGTCACTTAGCAACCTCTGCCATCAGTGTGTGAATGGGTGTGAAAATGCTTTGAGTAGTCAGAAGACTAGAAAAGTGCTTAACAACCTCAAGTCAATTTATCATTTATCATTTACCATGGCTTATGTCCACTGATGTCAATGAGCTCCAGCTCATCATTTAGGTTACACCTAAAACATGGATTGTAGTATGAAGTTTTATACACTGACTGACTACATATCCAAGGTGTTCTGTGTAGAAAATGAACAGAAAAAAACTCCACAACAGGCAGATTGTGTAGGGATTGTAATGTCATACACAGGTTACTTTAGTGTATTCATAATAATATATGTATTATTTTGCTTTCTGTCTTATTTCTTTGACGTTCTTTGATTTGTTGCTGGATTTGTAACATGGCTGCTATAACAACCCCGGTTTCTAAATATTACAAAACCAATACAAATATGGGTGCCCTGTGCACAGCACCTTATATCTCGGCGCAGGCGATGGCAGGAAAAATGAGAAGATTCACCCAAACAAGCGGGCTGAATTACTTTTTATTTAATCAAACAACACATTATACCCGCATGGCTTCATCTGGGTGTTTTTTTTTTTCAGGTTAAAAAACCTGATGAAGCATTGAAACTTATTATAAAACCATTATTCATCAGCCCACTCTCCTTTCTCTCTGTTTCTTTCTCTGCACAGATATTTTTTTAAACCCAAATATATGTGTTTTTTTTTTTCTCCCATGGCATCTTTCTTTTCTTTAACAGGACCCTCAACTCATCCACATCTATTCATTATTTCAGGTTGGTGGGCCTTTCTCACATGAGGGCCCAGTTTGTACTTAGTCCCTCTTTAACCCCCGTGCCTGATGCCCCTGAGCAAACTACTGAACTTCCTATCTTTTTTACAGTTCTCTCTCTTTCTTTTTACCCTCTTATTATCCAGCCTTGTACTCATCTTAATACTCATAGACAGTATATCATAGAGCCAGACAAACTAGATGCTTCATGTCACGTGTAATACACTGAGATTATTCCTCTCCCACATCCGGTTGGGTTTTGTTTGATTTGTGATGAAAGCATGTCTTTTGATCGCCCTCTCATTTTTGATGTAATGGATCAAACGTTGACGTGATCAAAAGAGTTTGTGTGAAATAAATGGGCACCACTTTTCAGTTTGAGGATGTTATTGTCTTCCATCTTAATTCCCTTAGTTTTACTAGCTTCCTTCATCATACATCATAACACTCAATCAATCAGATGACTGTCATTTACTAACACAAAGATGTGTTGATGATAATTAGATTGAGCTGAGCTGTCTATTGATGATTTGTAATGATAATAACGAGTAAGGGAAAGTGGAGGAGTATGCACTGCAATGATTTAACTTTGTCCTTCCATCCATATATAGCATCTACACCTATGTATCTGTGTACGTCATAATGTGTTGTAAGATGCTTGAATCTGAATGTAGATATTTTTTATCTTTAAGGCTTCAAGCAATTCAGCGGATGTTGACTTCAGTTTAGTCTTCTTTATGAGTCTACTGACCTTTTCTATTCAATGTTGGGACAGTGGATAAGCATTGTCTGTACAAAATGTAAAAAAAATGGACAGGGTTGTTAAACTAGGTTGGAAGATAAATGGTAATTAGACTTAAAGTTGTCTAGGGCTTTTCTAGTCTTCTGACTACTCAAAGCGCTTTTGCACCACAGGTCACACCTACCAATTCACACACTGATCGCAATCAGTGTTAACTAATCCCATTCATACACATTCATATGCCGCCAACGAATCAGCAGGAGAAACTCTGGGTTAAGCCTGGTACACACTACATGATTTTTAAAATCTTAAAACGATTTTGATAATGTGAGAGACCCCACACATGACAACAATCCTGACCGATTAACAGTTCAGATCTCATAGTGTGTAGTGTGCAACGAGACGATCAACTCGGCACACCACACACTACCCGATTCATTCGCCGACAACCAGAGTCTCGACTATCACAAAGTGTAATCTCGCGCGGTCAGATGCGATTTAAGAGTAAACAAACATGACGGGTAGCTAAATGTGACTAGCTGTTAGCTGGTACATCCATTACAGTAAACATTTTGGTCCTTTCCTTGTCAGTTGGATTGTGGTTTGTTTTACAGACACGTTGTAATATAACTTGTATTGTTGCCACAAATCAACAAGTTGGTCCTGAATTCATGACATCCATTTAACTTATGCTTCGCGATTGCTGTAATCACCATGGTAATGTTTGTTGTGCTTCCTGCTTCAGTCAGTTTGCTTCCTGATTGGCTATTGTTCCGTTCCACCTGACAATTCACGGAGTCCGTGCTCGGCCGTCCTCAGTGTTCTCCCCACACCACAGGATTTCTGATCGTAAATATTGAACACGTTTAATATTTACGATTTCAAATCGTCTTCCGAGCAGATCGGGGAGGTTAAAATCACTCCTAACACACGTCACACCGCAGGAGAATCTGGCAAGATAATCTTTGGAACATCAGATAGTCGGGCCTTTGCTGACTTTCGTCAGAAGGGGGGAATCGGGCCCAAAATCGGCCTGATTATCTTGTAGTGTGTACCCCGCTTTAAGTGTCTTTCCCAAGGACACATTGGACATGTAGCTGAATCAAACCACCCACCCTCGGGTTGAGAGACGGCCAGCTCTACCAACTGAGCCACAGCCACCACGGAAAAGTAGGAAACTATTAGATGGTATTTTGTACATGACAGACCAGTACACACTGAATGTAGAGACCCACTGCATCCCCATTGGTGTGAATATGAACTTTTGACTTCAGGGCACAGGTATAGAATGCCCAGGATGAGGACTTAAAGAGCTATCACATCCACAATTTAACAAACTCTTTTAATACAGTATGGACTAAGCACTCAGCCCTTTATTGAAATTTCTTCTTGACACACTACATCTGTAATCATGTGATGCTTTAATGATGTATATTAATGAGGTTCATTTGTTTTTAAAGGAAATTTGAGATGTGATATGTCATTCATGTTGTTATGCTCTTGGTGTGAGGAGTGACAAAGGTTTCATTAATTAATTCAATCATTCATTCATTCATCCATTCATTTATTCATTCATCCATTCATTCATCCATTCATTTATTCATCCATTCATTTATTCATTCATCCATTCATTTATTAGTTTATTCATTTATTCATCCATCCATTCATTTATTAGTTTATTCATTTATTCATTCATCCATTCTTCCATTCATTTATTCATTCATTCACTCATTCTTCCATTCATTTATTCATTTATTCATTCATTCACTCACATGGCATCACAGTTCCTCACTGTCTTCCTAATCTTCTTAAATGCAAATTCAGTCAAACCCTCTGTTTTCTCTTTAATTACCTAAAAATGTATTCAATTCAAAACACTGAGAGTGAATGTAGTTGAACATTGTTTGGTTTGGGATTCATCAAAACATTGAGCAAAAGCTCTTTCAGATGTGAATATGGAAATGTAACTCACGTTTTAATAAAATGTTGTTATATGGAACTATTCAAACCAAAGTTTACAGCTATTTGTTGCATAATCCTTTACAGTCAGCCTAACAGCAAATCCCTTTTTGAGAACTCCATAGACTTCCAGTGCTATTTTTATCTCTTTCCATTTCAGGGTGAATCTAAGACAGCAGTCATGTAACTCGACTGAGCAGCGCCAATTCTACGCAGGTTAATTGGATCACTCTTTGAGTTTCCAGAGACATGCATGCACTAGTGATGGCTGATGTCGGATTAGGACCGTAGCCAACAACAAGGAATCACTACCATGCCAAGCGATAATATTAGGGTTCAAATCATTGATGATTCTTTTAGAAATAAGAATGAAAACTTCAAAAGTCAAGCCCTGTCTTAAACAGGCTTACATATTTAAGACTTAAGGCATGAAATTAGTTGGAAGGCAACCTGTTCAGTGACCACATAGCACTTTTTCTGTACAATTTTAAAAGTCTAGATATTTCAAAGGTTGCAACGCCAAAGGTGAGACAGAACATATTTCAAGTCAAAAACATGCAGGTGATGTTTCTTCCTTTGAAAAACAACTCTTCCCTGGCACCCGGCGCTCTGTGCATTGCTCAAATTCAAGGTTCAAGTTTGCCCAGAGCTGGCACTAACATTTTGTACAGATACCTTTCCAAAAACTCTTCAGGGAACATTCTTGCATACACTTTTAAGAAAATATGTGCTTTCAAATAAACAAGATCAAAAATGAACAAGGGTAAACTCTCACAGCTTGCAATTTATTGTTTGTCTATTATTGCTTCCCTTCTGAGACTACAACAGTTTTTTTTTCTGTGACCCACTTTTACAAAAATCAGAGGTTGAGCAATTCAGTTTGATCAAGGGCTGTTATGTTGAGCCATAAATCAGGAACAGTGTTTATCCATTAATGATGATGAGATACTCATCGCAGAAGTCACCTCCCCTGTTTGATTTTTATTCATGAATTCATTTGAAATGTGAGTAAGACAGAACGAGAGAGGGTAAACTGATTAGATGGATTACACCTAGGCTATACACTGTCGACGTAAAACAATTAATTAACTTAAAAAGGAAGGGCTATACTATATTTAGGGCACTTATAAATAGCATGGAGTCATTCCTGGCTTGATGCTTTAAAAAAAAAAAAAAAAAGCATAATGTCATTTTTGTGGATTTATTGTTATTTTCAATCAAAACAATAGAAGTTAATTATGTATGACTAAATACCAGAATGATAAGTAAATACATGCAATAAATAAGGTAAGCTATGTCAACCCTAAGGCTATAAATGACACTCATGTCTTCTTTATATGCATCTCCAGTTAGAGGGACAGACCAAAACATATCACTAGTGCTCTTACAATCTGTTGATTTCAGAGTTATATAAACATGATTTACTGAGAATGATTTATTCACGTTTGGATGGGGGAGAAAACCACTGGGACCAGAATGGAGCTTGTTACCTGAAAAAGCTATGCTATCAATGGCAACCTATGGCTAAAAACAACAGCAGCACCGATTGGATCATTGATCGGCTCCCTCATTGGCTGGCTCGTCTGTCGGTCAGGTACTGCAGTCTGTGGTTCGTTTAAACCCATCACTTACGCAAGGCGACTAATCTTCGTTGAGGGTAAGCTTTAGGATTGTGTCGCAGCGTCTCCCCCCACTGAGGCGCCGACAGAGCATCTATTGGAATACAAGTTCACGTTGGAAAGAAGCTCCATCTTCGTCCCCTTCTCACCCAGGGGCGACCACACGGAGCATCTAAACGTGTAAATGGAGTTTCAAGCGTGGTCGTGACTGCCCTTCACCGCCTCTCCATCCAGCAGAAGACTGCGTTGAAGTTGCAGCAGCATCCTTACCACCGCGGCTCTCCCCTTTGCAGTCATGGGCACCGTCCTCTCCATATCCCCGGCGTCGAAGAGGGCGTCGATCATGGACGCGGGTGAAAGCGCAGGAGATGGCTTCAAGCCTGATAAGAGCCTCAAGCGGCACTCGATGTTCGTCGCTCTCTCCTGGAAGAAGCTGGTGGCCAGTTCGGCCAAGAAGAGTGCCAAGAAAGTGACCCCTAACCCGATGCCCACGCGTGATCTCCCGTACACCCAGATCTCACAGCTCAACAGCGCGAACAACAGGAAAACGCATCAAAATGAGGAGAAAAAACCCAAAGCGCCGATCCCTGTCCCGGTGCCCACGGTGCCCACGGTGCCCGCGGTGCCCAAGCAAAACAACGAGATAGTCGTTCAAAACGGGAGGCTTTCCTCGGTGCAGAAGCAACCCAGCAGCCAGTCTCTGGCGTCGCCGAGGCGGGTTATTATTCAGGCTTCAACCGGGGAGCTACTGCGCTGTTTGGGGAACTTCATGTGCCGCAGGTGTTTTAAACTGAAAGAGTTAAACAGCGGGGAGGTGATCCTGTGGTTCCGGAACATTGACCGGACTCTCTTGCTCCAGGGCTGGCAGGATCAAGGCTTTATCACGCCGGCTAACCTTGTGTTCGTTTACCTGTTGTGCGAAGACACGATAGAGGACAGCATCGCCAGCGCGGCCGAGCTGCAGGGCACCTTTCAGACTTGCCTTTACCTCGCCTACTCCTACATGGGCAACGAGATCTCCTACCCACTCAAGCCGTTCATGATCGAGGCGAACAAGGACGTTTTCTGGGAGAACGCGCTCCGGATCATCAGCAGGCTGAGTGCCAAAATGCTGCAGCTCAATGCAGACCCGCACTTTTTCACCGAGGTCTTCCAGGACCTCAAAAACCAGCGAGAAATCAGCGAGTCAAACCTGGACCGCTGACATTGAAACAAATAAGACACTGGTGTTTTATAAAATAAGATGACCACATAAGGGTGGTTTTGAATGTAAAGGCCAGCGTTAAGGCTTCACATGTCTGGGCTGATTCCCCCCCCCCTCTCTCTCTCTCTCTCTCTCTCTCATGATATAACTTCAGTGTGGTGTTTAGGCTACAAGTATGAGATTTCATAAATGCATGCAAATGGTGTATCGTCCTCTTTTGTCTCGTCCCCCGAGTGGCAGAGGGATTTCATTCACGATTAGCCCAGTTTGTGGGTCAGTGAGAGGATGTCGCAGTGAGGTGAGCTTCCAGGCAGGATCAGAATAGATGCTCGTGTGTGTGTGTGTGTGTGTGTGTGTGTGTGTGTGTGTGTGTGTGTGTGTGTGTATGTGCGTTTGCTCAAAAGGAGAGGCGGAGCTGTCCGAGGTGCTGACCTGTGCAGCCATTTCCTCTACCTTCACTGCTATGTGAGTCACTTCACAACAGAGTCAAGCATGGCTTAAGAGGACAGAAATAAGCCCAGTACACATTCAGGACATAAGCCTAAGCCTCCTACAGGTACAGGTTCATGTTCACGCTAAAGGCCTTTATTGTGCTTTTAAGTTCTTTGCATGTCAGTAAACATGCAACAGATATCAAGAAACATGGTTCTTTATGAGGACAATACATTCTCCATGGTATACATGTAGGTACTTTAGGATTACTGTAGATCAAAAAGGGTATATTTAATGCTGTATCTTTGCACCTGGTTGGAAGATTCTGTTTTTTGAGATTCTTTGTGTAATGAAAACTGCACATTTATTCACAAAAAAACACCTCATTATGAATTGAAAAAAAGTTGGGTTTTTTTGCCTGCAAACATGATTTTGCAGAGGTACGTTACCTGTAGGTTGGCAATTGAATGAAAAGGTAGGGGGCAGAAATGCAAATTTCCCCCTGGAATGTGATAATCTGCACTAAATGCAATCTAAGGCCTGGGTTGTTTCTTGATTGCAAACACATTGCAGTGGCCATCATAACTAGAGACTAAATGGAATGTAAAAGGTTTTTTTTTTTTTTATGTAATATGTGCCAACTATTAAATACTTTTGGCCTGGAAATGTATGGTTTACATGTAAGTATTCCACATTTTAAATAAGCTCTTTATTTTGATCGTGTTTGCCTGTTTCTTGGAGATGGCTGTAGTTCATGCACAACACAAAACAGATGGAGCTTTTTTTGTTTTGTTTACCCTGCTCTGAGAATGTGCTGTTGTATACAGTTTGCTGGGTTCAGTTCTCTTTGAGTCAATGAAGAAAGAATGTTTCCTCACAATGTATATATCGAATGTGTATGTCTCATCACTAAGAGACGGAAGACTATCATTTGCACACATCTTCTGTAAGCAAAAAAACCCTGAAAACAAGCTCATAGGACAAATCATGGCAGATATTATTCAGTATTTATCGATCATTGTGAAGTGTTGTGCTACCATCGCTTGGAAAGTGGAATATATTGCTGCTATTTTGCACAGCTGTGAACAAATCTTTGATGTTTTGCACAGTGATATGACATAATTGCTTGTGTCCCAGTGTTTCCTCTATGGCACTGGAGTGTTTGCCATTACGTTCGCAGTAAGTGTCAGCAAGTCTCACTCTGGGATGATCATATGTGGATTCAATCTTTTGTACAGTTCGTTTTTCATGAATGTGAATATGATATTTAGATGTGTGTGTTTGCCTGTGGTATTGCACCGCAGTTGCATTCACTCTCTCTACATGTTAAGTAAAAGACCAATACAGTAATTGTTTATGGTGACCATGATGAAATAAATCCAAACTCATGTAGGAGCTCTTATTTCTTGACTTGTTTTCTTCATCTCACACTTAGTGTCAGTCTTTATGTGTTTGTTTGTTTGGTTACTACCTACCTACCTACCTACCTACCTACCTAGATAGCTACCTACCTACCTACCCACCTACCTACCTACTGTGTGTGTCTCTTCATGAATGAGTGATCATGTTTGTGCAAACCTTCCAGGTAGCCGTAGCAGTAATTAACTTGGACATCCTCTTATCCACACACACCACACACTAATCCTGTGATTTGCCAGGGAACCCTTGGGACATGGTTATGCAATAGAACTAAGCCCATGACAAATATGCTTACAGTGATGATACTATAGGTTGCCATGAGGCTAAGACTTATGAGACTTCATTGGTTGCCTTGACACTAAAACTAATCAGGAAGAAGTATTCCGACATTGAAAAGTGTTTTAAGCGACATGTTTTTTTGGAGATACAGGAGTACAGATACATTGAATAGTTTTTAAAGCCTGACAGGTTTATGTCAGATATATAGCCTATCTGTGAAAACAGACACACTGTATCTTGGAAAATGTTGCGACTGACAAAGAGTGCGCCACACACTGAGCACAGTAAAGTAGGTTGACACATAAAAGCATATTTTTGGTATCCTGTGTGTCCTGGGTATTCGAATCAGGGCCACATACTGAAATGAGAACACAGAAACCAAACAGGGAAAAGGTTAGTGGGAGAAAAAAAAGTCAGGAGGAGTATGCCTGCATCAATCTGCTATCGCTACGTTTTATAAAATACTTTTCAGAGATATTAAAATAAATACTTGACTTGAGTTAATTAACCTTTAAATGTAACAGATTTCAAAAAGCTTTTAGTATACAGTATATATGACATGCTGTAGAGAGGGAGAGAATGGAGCTGAATTGATTTGGGTTTTCTCCTGTTTTTTTTTTTTTTTTTTTTATGAATAAACCACGTGGGCTGAAGGGTTCCTTCATGTGATTGGTTAGAATCTGCTGCAGTCTCAGAACTGTCTGTGACTCTCTCTCTCTCCCCTCTCTCTTTCTCTCTCTCTCTCTCTCTATCCTTCCCCTTCTCTCTTTCTATCTTATAGGACATACAGAATCTATTTATAGAACAATAAAGAAAGAATCTTGACAGAAAGGGAACAACAGTGAAATAGTTTGAGAAGGTACACAAAGTGGAAAAAAAATGTTCACATCAGGGGAAAAAGGCTCACATTTCAATTTCACTTCAATTTCCGGCTTTTTATGCTGTCTTGTGTTTATCTTGTGATCAACACGGATGGCATAATAACATTTCATTTATTAAAAAAATAAAAAATTATCATTTAACTGTCAGTAATTACAGTGATATTCCTTTTACACGTCTTCCCTAAATTGATCATATTTCTGTTTTAAGCTAAAGATGTTCTTTAGAATCTTAATCACCATAATGTGTGTTTTGACATTCATTTAGCATGTAATACAAA